>NC_053024.1:479707287-479748960 GCF_003073215.2 Triticum urartu
TTGGTCAGGAAAAGCCGAAATCTATGGCAGCCCTCACGACACTCATGACCCGCTTTTGTGCGGGAGAAGACAGCTGGCTGGCTCGCAGTAATAACATATCAAAGAACCATGGTACTTCGGATACCAAGGACGGCAATAGCAGGTCACGTCGCAAAAAACATAAGTGCCGCATTAACAGCGATAATACCGAGGATACGACAGTCAATGCCGGATTCATAGGCTCTAAACCCGGTCAGCGGAAAAAGCCATTCAAACAAACTACGCCGGGTCCGTCCAGCTTGGACCATATACTCGATCGCTCGTGTCAAATACACGGCACCCCAGAAAAGCCAGCCAATCACACCAACATGGATTGTTGGGTGTTCAAGCAGGCCAGCAAGTTAATTGCCGAAAACAAGGACAAGGGGCCACATAGCGATGACGAGGAGGAGCCCCGGCAGCCACACACCGGAGGACAGAAGAGGTTTCCCCCACAAGTGCGGACGGTGAACATGATATACGCAACCCACATCCCCAAGAGGGAGCGGAAGCGTGCGCTCAGGGATGTATATGCGTTGGAGCCAGTCGCCCCAAAGTTTAACCCATGGTCCTCCTATCCGATCACTTTCGATGGTAGGGACCATCCCACTAGTATCCGTCATGGCGGATTTGCCGCACTGGTTCTGGACCCAATCATTGACGGATTTCACCTCACTCGAGTCCTTATGGATGGCGGAAGCTGCCTGAACCTGCTTTATCAGGACACAGTGCGCAAAATGGGTATAGACCCCTCAAGGATCAAACCCACAAAAACGACCTTTAAGGGCGTCATTCCAGGCGTAGAGGCCCATTGCACATGCTCAATTACACTGGAAGTAGTCTTCGGATCCCCGGATAACTTCCGAAGCGAAGAGTTAATCTTCGATATAGTCCCGTTCCGCAGTGGTTATCATGCACTGCTCGGGCAAACCGCATTTGCGAGATTCAATGCGGTACCACATTATGCATACCTCAAGCTCAGATGCCAGGACCTCGCGGGGTTATTATAGTCAATGGAAACACAGAGCGCTCTCTCCGAACAGAGGAGCACACTGTGGCCCTCGCAGCAGAAGCGCAAAACAGCCTCTCAAGGCAATCTACCAGTTCGGCATTTCAAGGCCCGGACACCTTCAAGCGCGCTCGGAGCAATCGGCAAATAGACCGCCTGGCGCGATCTGAGCTCGCGTAGCAATGCAGCCCCCACCCCAGTCCCAGCCAAACGGCGAAGCTCGTGCCATACGTACATAATTACGCATTAAAAATACCATAGGCATAGGTGGGGAGGGGGTGCACACTGCGGCACGCCCCAAGAAGCGGCTTAAAACCACACTAGGGGCTTCCTGTTTGGTTATTTTTCTCTTTTTCAGGCCCTAAATCTCTAGAAACCCTGTCCGGCAGCACTATTGCCGACACATGATGCAACACAGGAGGCAGACAGCTACGTCACACTCACGGAATTCCCATGTGGATTACAATACGAGCAAATATTGATTTAATACTATTCCACTTGCCCTTGGAAGGGACATAGTCCACTCTTTGCTTATCGCACTATATGTATCATTCTGCTTTAACGCAACCTTTTTGAATAAACAATGCATAATGTTCACACTATTATTGCATTATTGTTTATATATATATATATGTGTGTGTGGTTCATTAGACGCCTTGCAACCGTACACTTTGGTACGGCCAATACACCAGGCTTTACGTACCCCACAATATGGTGTGAAAAGTGCGAACACTTTCACAAGTGCGGCACCCCGAACTTATAGCATTATATGCATCAGCTCCGAATCATGTCTTTGGTCAAATGTTGGGTTTGCCCGGCTCCTATGTTTTGGTACCTTACGTTCCGCTCTATCGGCTAAGGTAGCGCTAGGAGAACTACTGCGATTGTGCCTCGGTTCTGCCGGACTTAGCACCTCAGTAGAGAAAGCTAAAACTAACTGTCATGATAAGGCGAGAGACTGGTCGCTGTTTGGCGAGGTTTTCGAGTCCCTAAAGACTTATGCCGCTTAGGGCGAGGGGCCGGCCCTGTCCGGCTTAAAGGCGTGTATCGCGCCCCGAATTCGGCCTTCCGAATACCAGGGGCTTCGCCGAAATTTAAAATTATAGAATTCTATGGCTAAGTGAGAGCGATAAATCATTATTAGTCCGGTTGCCTTGTTCGTTGTGCTGAGCACCTCCCTCGAAGGACCCAAACATGGGAACAAGAGTGCTCAGGTTTATCCCGAACACCCCGGCACTCGCGGCATGGGGGAGAAGCCGAGGACTAGCCATCTCTCAGATTGGATAAACGGCCAAACAGAAGGTAATATTTTAAATTCACACAAAGCGTTGCATAGCGCATACAAAACAAGTTTTCATCATACAAGATCACACGAGCAAGTTTACTCAAATATTACATCCTTTGAACATTCGTCCGCCACAAGACGGGCACCCTTCAGGACACCCTCATAATAAATTTCGGGGGTGCGATGCTCTTTGCCCTGCGGCGGCCCTTCCTTGATCAGCTTCACGGCGTCTAGCTTGGCCCACTTCACCTTCACATGGGTGAAAGCCCGACGTGCACCTTCGATGCAGATGGACCGCTTGACAACCTCCAGCCATGGGCAGGCATCCACAAGCTGCCTTACCAAGCCGAAGTAGCTGTTCGGAAGGACGTCGCCAGGCCACAGCCGGACTATAAGGCCCTTCATGGCCTATTCGGCCGCCTTGTGCAGCTCAACCAGCTGCTTTAGCTGGTCGCTCAGAGGCATCGGGTGTTCGGTCCCAGTATACTGAGACCAGAATCGCTTCTCCGTTGAGCTTCCCTCCTCGGCCTGGTAAAACTGTGCGGCATCCGACACGCTGCAGGGCAAATCTGCGAATGCTCCTGGAGAGCTCCGAATTCGGGTAAGTAATCGGTAATTTACTTTCACATGCTTGCTTTGCATATAGAATGCCTTACCCGCCGCTATTTTCTTCATCGCGTCAATCTCCTGGAGGGCCTTTTGGGCCTCGGCCTTGGCACTCTTTGCGCTCTCGAGGGCCGCAACAAGCTCTGACTCTCGCGTCTTCAGGTCAAGCTCCAACGCCTCGTGCTTCGTCACGAGAGCCTGAAGCTCTTGCTGCACCTCGCCCACACGAGCTCTTGTTTTTCCCACTCGGTGCGCTCCTTGGCCACTTTCTCTTCGGCCTTGGTTAGCGCTTGCTTCAGGGTCGCCACCTCGGTCGTGGCCCTTGGCAGATATACGATGATCCTGTCATTTTGCAATTGCGTCTTTTTTTATATATACATATCTATAGACAGGGTATTACTTACCCTTGTTCTCCTCGAGCTGCCTCTTGGCAAGGCCGAGCTCTTTCTTGGACCCTTCGAGGTCCTGCTTTAGTACGGCAACCTCCGCAGTCAGTGCGGTGGACGCCAGCAGCGAGGCCTGCATACGCATATTGACATACTTATATTAGACTCCTGCGATATCATTTGATCCTCCGTTCGGCTTTTCTTTGTGAACACCGAACAAAGCATCAGGGGCTACTGTCTATGCGGTAATATTTTTCCTATATTTTAAAACACTTACCTCAAAGCCTATTAGAAGGCTGGCACCGGCTTCAGCCAATCCGCTCTTGGCGGACTAAACCTTCTGGAACACCGCACTCATAATAGTACAGTGCTCCTCGTCGATGGAAGCGATGCGAAGCGCTTCCAGCAGATTGTCAGGCGCCTCTGGATGGACAGAGGTCACCGGCACATGCGTCTTGCCCCTCTTGGCAGGAGGCCGCCTGCCCGAGCCCGGAACCACTGGAGGTTTCGGCGCGGTGTTCGGCTAAGGGCCGAACTCGGAGCTCTCAGGGGACTTGTCCCCTTGGCTCCCGGAGTCTGGGAGGCCGCCTTGAGGCGCCTCCGGGACTGTCTCCCCTCGACCCGGTGCCTCATGAGACAGCACCTCGGCGTCATCCGCAGGATGAGGGGAGGTGGCGGTTGGGACTGGATCGCTATCCATGTCCGACGAGCCCAGGGAGCCGTCCGATGATACATCGATACTGAGCTCGTGGAGGCCTGCATAATGCATGTTCGGCGTTAGGGAAAGCAGTGCGACAAAGGAATGCTACGAGTTACTCTGGTATCCGGAAATACCTACGATCTCCCCAGGGGCTTGGCAGCAGTGGAGGCTGTTTGGAAGGAGAGTCCTTCCCTTCTTGGGCCCTTCGGCCCCCCAGTTGGGACGGCCTTCCTTTTCTTGTCTCCCCCGCCTGGAGGGGGAGCATCTTCTTCTTCCTCCTCGTCTTCGGGGGAGGAGTGGGACGCAGAGTTATCGGACGATGAGTCCGATAACACCTGGCGTCGGGAACTCTTTCGGGTTCCCTTGGCCTTCTTGGTCTTCTCCGGCACCTTGTAAGGAGCCGGAGTCAGCATCTCTGTCAGGAGAGCGCCCGCAGTGTCTTCGGGCAAAGGGGCCGGACAGTTAATCTGCCCCGACGTCTCCACCCAGTCCTGTCAAAGGCATGGAGATTAGACCCCGCACATGATTAAGCTAGGGGAAATAAATGTCCTACGGGACGTATTGAACTCACCGAACGCGCTAGGCGCTTTGCACTTAGTCCATGGTCCTTGGCGAGAGAAGGAGGGACCTCGGCGCCCTTGAACAACACCTTCCAGACGTCCTTGTGTGTCGTATCAAAGAGCTCGCTCAGAGTCTGGTGCCGGGCCGGGTCGAACTCCCACAAGTTAAAATCCCGTTGTTGACACGGGAGGATCCGGCGGATGAGCATAACCTGGACTATGTTGACAAGCTTGAGCTTCTTGCTTGCCATACTCCGGATACATTTCTGGAGCCCATCCAGCTCCACCGATGAACCCCACGACAAGCCCTTCTCTTTCCAGGAAGTGAGCCGTGTAGGGAATCCAGATCGAAACTTGGGGGCTGCCGCCCATTTGGCGTCGCGCGGCTCGGTGATGTAGAACCACGCCGATTGCCATCCCTTTATTGTCTCCACAAAGGAGCCTTCAAGCCATATAACGTTGGGCATCTTGCCCACCATGGCTCCGCCGCATTCGGCTTGTTGGCCTCGTACCACCTTCGGCTTGATATTGAAGGTCTTTAACCACAGGCCGAAGTGGGGTCGGATGCGGAGGAAAGCCTCACACACGACGATGAACGCCGAAATGTTGAGGACGAAGTTCGGGGCCAGATCATGAAAGTCCAGCCCGTAGTAGAACATGAGACCACGGACGAATGGATGGAGGGGAAACCCCAGTCCGCGGAGGAAGTGGTGGAGGAAAACTACCCTCTTGTGAGGTTCCGGGGTAGGGACGATCTGCCCCGCAGCGGGCAGCCGATGCGCGATATTCGCGGCTAAGTATCCGGCTCCACGCAGCTTCTTGATGTCTCCCTCCGTGACGGAGGAGACCATCCACCTGCCTCCCGCTCCGGACATGGTTGGAGAAGGTTGAGGTGGGAAGTGCGGACTTGGGCGCTAGAGCTCAAGTGTGCGAAAACAGATGAGCAAAGGAGGAAGAAGGCGTGGATGAAAAGGTAAATCCTTATCCCTTTATATAGGCGGACGAAACTAAGCGTCACCACTAGCCTGGTAAAATTCACTTATCCCCCAAGCGCCGTAATCGATGGCGCGGTTGGGTTACCCACACCCGTATTGATGAGATTCCCGTGATAGGGGGACACGATCTCTGCTTTGACAAGACGTGTCAAAAAACTGCCTCGCGTTATGTGCGGGGCTAGTTAAAGGAAACGGTTCGAATAATCACCGGGCCATGGCATAATGTCGTGTTGCCAAAGCAAGTCAGCAAATTAGATTTGTAAAAATATTATTCTCTCTACGGTGGTATGTGGAACTTATTTTGCAGGGTCGGACACTATCCTTGTATTCAAATTCTTCGTGATGTATTCGGAGGAGGAACCCGCCTTGCAATGCCGAAGACAATACTGCGCGCCGGACTCATCGTCATTGAAGCCTGGTTCAGGGGCTACTGAGGGAGTCCTGGATTAGGGGGTCTCCGGACAGCCGGATTATATCCTTTGGCCGGACTGTTGGACTATGAAGATACAAGATTGAAGACTTCGTCTCGTGTCCGGATGGGACTCTACTTGGCGTGGAAGGCAAGCTAGGCAATACGGATATGTATATCTCCTCCTTTGTAACCGACCTTGTGTAACCCTAACCCTCTCCGGTGTCTATATAAACCGGAGGGTTTTAGTCTGTAGGACAACAGACAATCATACCATAGGCTAGCTTCTAGGGTTTAGCCTCTCCGATCTCGTGGTAGATCTACTCTTGTACTACCCATATCATCAATATTAATCAAGCAGGACGTAGGGTTTTACCTCCATCAAGAGGGCCGAACCTGGTAAAACATTGTGTCCCCTGCCTCCTGTTACCATCCGCCTAGACGCACAGTTCGGGACCCCCTACCCGAGATCCGCCGGTTTTGACACCAACACCGATTATTGTCACTCGGGGTTAACGGATCATAACACATAATAGGTGACTATAGACTTGCAAGATAGGATCAAGAACACTCATATATTGATGAAAACATAATAGGTTCAGATCTGAAATCATGGCACTCGGGCCCTAGTCACAAGCATTAAGCATAGCAAAGTCATAGCAACATCAATCTCAGAACATAGTGGATACTAGGGATCAAACCCTAACAAAACTAACTCGATTACATGATAGATATCATCCAACCCATCACCGTCCAACAAGCCTACGATGGAATTACTCACGCACGGCGGTGAGCATCATGAAATTGGTGATGGAGGATGGTTGATGATGACGATGGCGACGGATTCCCCTCTCCGGATCCCCGAACGGACTCCAGATCAGCCCTCCCGAGAGGTTTTAGGGCTTGGCGGCGGCTCTGTATCGTAAAACGCGATGAATTCTTCTCTCTGATTTTTTCTCCCCGAAACACAATTATATAGAGTTGAGTTGGAGTCAGAGAGGCAACAGGGGCCCATGAGGTAGGGGGCTGCGCCCTTAGGGGGGTAGGCGCGCCCCCACCCTTCTGGATAGGTGGTGGGCCCCCCTGGCCTTTCATCTTTTTGCAGGTATTTTTCATATTTTCTGAAAAGTTGCTCCGTTAAGTTTCTGCACATAAATAACACCATGGTAATTCTGCTGAAAACAACGTCAGTCCAGGTTAGTTCCATTCAAACCATGCAAGTTAGAGTCCAAAACAAGGGTAAAAGTGTTTGGAAAAGTAGATACGAGGGACACGTATCCCCTAGTGACAAGCATTAAGCATAGCAAAGTCATAGCAACATCAATCTCAGAACATAGTGGATACTAGGGATCAAACCCTAACAAAACTAACTCGATTACATGATAAATCTCATCCAACCCATCACCGTCCAGCAAGCCTACGATGGAATTACTCACGCACGGCGATGAGCATCATGAAATTGGTGATGGAGGAAGGTTGATGATGACGATGGCGATAGATTCCCCTCTCCGGATCCCCAAACGGACTCCAGATCAGCCCTCCCGAGAGAGATTAGGGCTTGGCGGCAGCTCCGTATCGTAAAACGTGATGAATCTTTCTCTCCAATTTTTTCTCCCCGAACATGAATATATAGAGTTGGAGTTGAGGTCGGTGGAGCATCCAGGGGGCCCACGAGGCGCGCCCAGGGGGGTAGGCGCGCCCCCACCCTCATGGACAGGGTGTGGACCCCCTGGCCTTGATTCTTTCGCCAGTATTTTTTATATATTCCAAAAATATTCTCCATTGATTTTTAGGTCATTCCGAGAACTTTTATTTATGCACAAAAATAACACCATGGCAATTCTGCTGAAAACAGCGTCAGTCCGGGTTAGTTCCATTAAAGTCATGCAAGTTAGAGTCCAAAATAAGGGCAAAAGTGTTTTGAAAAGTAGATACGATGGAGACGTATCAGGGACGCCGCCTCCAGAGTCGTTAGACGACAACCAGACGGATGTGGAGCCATCGGGGGATGAAGAAGAGGACGACAATGATGAGGAGGAGGAATGGTCGAACGAGGAGGAGGACGACGACGACATCAATGACGATGACGAGGACGGCGGCGATGAAAAGCCAACGGTCAGCGGCAAGAAGCGTCCTTGCCAAGACGATGCCGCGGGGCCATCCAACAACAACAACAAGAAGAAGAAGGACTAAATTAAGCAGACTGTATATATCTTTGTTTATCCTGTCAGTCTCATCGCAAATAGTTAGTAATATGTATTCGACAGAGATCTTCTACATTATCGCACACAGGTTGGTTTGTTGAACTGTGTGCCCTAACGAGCACACAATTCACAAAAAAAGACCGTATGGGCTGTCTATAATGATCGCACACAATTCTGATTACCGACCTGTTTGCCGGGTATCACACACATCTTGTTACGTCGAGTCGTTTGGGTTCACCTCAATCATCGCAAATGGTTCATCGGAGTGAACTGTATGCCATATATCGCACACACCTTGATCTGGCTGCCCATTTATGTTGTTCTATCTCATCGGAAATAGTTCATACAGATCAACAGTATGCCCTTCATTGCACACGCAACTAAAATATGAACCGTGTTTGATGCATCCTCCATTGCAAATGATTTGCACCTTTTTTGACAGTTTTCATACACCACCATTTGTGATTATTGCATCACACACAGTTTCTCGAGGGGTCTCTGATCGTAGTGTCGCGTTAGCAGCATCCTGCAGTAGTGCATCCTCGTCTCCATCGATTCCACTCTTGGTTATCTCTTACCTTTACTTGTGCAAGCTTATTGTGTTGTATCCCTTGCTTGTGTGTGCTTGTTGTTGTTGCATCATATAGGTTGCTCATCTAGTTGCATATCTAGACAACCTACTTTGATGCAAAGTTTAAATTGGTAAAGAAAAGCTAAAAATTGTTAGTTGCCTAGGCACCCCCCCTCTAGTCAACTATATCGATCCTTTTAATTGGTATCTCGGTGTGATTCCGTCCTCATCTACGGCCGATGGGGGAACCTCAGTCTCTCGTGAGGAGTTAAATGTGGCCTTGGACACATTGAAAACCTCCATGACGGCCGACGTCAAAGGCATGCTTAAGAACTTTCTTGATGGTCTTAAATTATCCACCGCACCGTTGGAAGTGGTCGATCCCACTAACAAGGTGACGGATGCTAACTCCGACAAGGGGGAAGCTACTAGTGATAAAGTTCCTTTGTATAGTGGTAGAAGTGGAAACTGGATCTTTGCCCATGTTGAACCACCCCTTACTTATGGAGGACCGGTTCCCTCCACTCATTTGAACCATGTTGGTCCTCCTACTAAGCTTGTGAAAAATGAGGATTTTGCCTCTTGGGTCTATCGCTTTAAAAATCATTTAAATCATAGTTCTACTAACATTTGGAGAATTTTTGAGCAAGGTTTCTACCCGCATGATCCAAGCAACTTCACTCCTAGAGAAGTCGTGGATCATCAATTCAACGAGTCCACTCTTTGCATTCTCCAAGAGGCCATCCCTCCCGAAGATATTGCGCATCTCCGACCTTTCACCGTGGCCAAGGAAGCATGGCAACATGTTGTTTCCATTTACAAGGGAAGCGCAAGCATTCAACGCTCCAACTATGAAGTGGTTCAAGATGAAGCCGATGAGTTTGCAATGAATGAAGATGAAGAACCTCGTGAGCTTTACCGGAGATTAACCACTCTCGCGGTCTCACTCCGAGATCATGGGAGCAAGGATACAGATGACAATTGGATCAAGCGCAAGTTTCTCAAGGCCATGATGCCTTACCATAAGGCCATGTCCTCCGTCATCCGTCAAAGGCCGGACTTCCACACCTTGTCCTCAAGTGAAGTGTTGGATGAGTTTGTGGCAATGAGGATCTTGGACAAGACCGCCGACAATGCGGTGTTGCGTTCTCAACGAGCAAAGAAGCCCAACCTTGCCTTGAAGGCCAAGGCTAGTGTGGAAGAAGAGGATGAAGAGGAAGAAGAGGAGAGTAACCCCGAAGATACAAAATATGCTTATCATGAGCACATGGCTCTTGCTTCAAGGCAATTTTGGAGCAAGAAGAACTCAAGGCCCAACTTCAACAAGAACAACTCAAGTGGCGCCAAGGGCAAGCAACGTGTGAGGACATGCTATAATTGTGGCAATGTGAGCCACTTTGTTGCGGAGTGCCCATATGAGAAGAGGGAAGACAATGGTGGCAAGCTTATCCGAAAACAAGGCCAAGTCCTTCCCCAACAAGAACAACTTCACCAAGAAGACTCCTCCCAAGGGGTTGGTGGCACAAGAAGAGTACAATGAGGATGATGATGATGATGATGATGATGACGGTGAGATGGTTCCATGGCCTCCGTTGCCATTGCAACAACTCCACGGTGTCCCTCTTCGATTCACCCAACGAGAACATCACCGCCAAGTGCCTCATGGCTAAAGCCACCAACAAGGTAACCCCCAACATCAAAACCACCATCATACTAATCCTTCTTTGACGGATTGCATTGATGAAAGTGAGGGGTCTAATGAGGAGAAAATGAATTTGAGTCTTTTATGAGTAAGCTCAAGGGTAAATCCAAGAAGCACTTTGTTGCTCTCTTGGAACAACTTGGTGAAGCCAATGACATGATCGAGGCTCACGAAGAAACCATCTCTAAGATGGAGGGGCATAGTCGTGACTATGCCGATGAGATATCAGATCTCTCTAATGCGCTTGAGGAAGAGTGGTCATCGTTTGGCTCTTGAGGAGTCACACAACGATGATCATGCTAAATTAAAGAAAGATCTTGATCATGCTCTTGTTGTATCTCGTGTGCTCAATTCCGAGAAGGCCAAACTTGGGGTTGATCTTGCTAGACTCAAGGAGGAGTTTGATATACTTGACAAGGCTCACAAGGCCTTGAAGGGTACTCATGCTAGCCTCAAAGAGTCTCATGATCAACTCCAAGTGAAGCTAACCAAGGAGAAAGCCACATTTCCTCATATGGTTTTAAATTGATAATGCAAATGCTACTAACCCGTGTGTGAGCATGTGCATCTTTGGAGGAGAATGCTAAGTTGAAGGAGCAACTTGAGAAAGGCCTTGTGTCTTGCATACAAGGTGAGAAGAACCTCAACGACCTTTTGAGCAATCAAAAGGAAGTTGTGGCCAAGGAGGGAATTGGGTTTGCACCCAAGTCCAAGAACAAGAAGAAGAATGACAAGGCCAAACGACCTCCTCCTCTCAAGCAAACTTTTGTGAAGGAGGGAGAGGGTGCTTCTAAGGAGAAGAAGAACAATGTGAAGGGGTGTGGTGTCAAGAAGGGCAATGCCACCCCTTCCAACAAAGCCGACGACTTTAACCCTTCTTATGTGTTATGTCGTGCTAGTGATGGGCATGTTTATGCTAAATTTGTTGGTTCTCCTTATGAGTACATTGAATGGTCTATTTGGGTTCCTAAGACCCTTGTTACTAACATCAAAGGACCCATTACAAAATGGGTACCTAAAACCAAGCATTGATCTCTTGTAGGTGTTTGCTTCTGGTGGGGGATCATGGTTGCTCGATAGTGGAGCCACAAATCATATGACCGGAAGCAAGGACTTGGTGGTGGACGTGCACAAGATTTCATCTATGCCCACCAATGTCGAGTGGGGTGATGCCTCGTCTTCTAAGGTATTGGCTTGGCAAGGTTGTCATTTCTCATGATCTCACGATCGAGAAAGTCATGCTTGTTGAGTCCCTTGCATACAATTTACTTTCCGTTCGTCAACTTGCACTCATGGGCTTTGCCACTTTCTTTGATATTGATACCGTGGCCCTCTTGTGGAGCAAGACTCTTAAAGTAGCCTTTGTTGGGCATGTCGAGAACGGTCTAATGTGATTAACTTTTCGGAGCGACCCACTAAGACCGCGACATGCCTAATGGCTAAAGTTGATGTGGGATGGCTTTGGCATCACCGTTTAGCCCATGTCAATATGAGATCTTTGCAAAGTCTCTCAAGGGGGACCATGTCCGTGGACTAACAAATGTTAGTTTTGCCAAAGATCGTGCTTGCAGTGCTTGTATCGAAGGAAAGCTACATGAGAAGGCTCACCCTCCCACGACTATCATCTACTCGAAGAGGCCCTTGGAGCTCCTTCACTTGGATCTCTTTGGACCTCCATCCTTTGATAGTCTTGGGGGTAGAAAGTATTGCTTGGTGATTGTGGATGATTATTCAAGATACACTTGGGTATATTTCTCAAGAGGAAGAGTGAGACCCAACAAACCGTCATCGACTTTGCAAATGAAGCTCAACGCCAACACAATGCAAAGATCTTGACGATAAGAAGTGACAACGGCACCGAGTTCAAGAACTACACCTTGGATGAGTTTCTTAGTGATGAGGGGATCAAGCATCAATATTCCGCACCTTACACCCCTCAACAAAATGGTGTAGCGGAGAGGAAGAACCGGACGTTGATGGATGCGGCAAGGACCATGATGGCGGAGTTCAAGTCTCCATACAACTTTTGGGCCGAAGCCATCAACACCGCGTGTCATGCATCCAATCGGCTCTACCTCCGCAAGGGCTTGAACAAGACTCCATATGAGATACTCACCGGTAACAAGCCCAACCTCAAGTACTTCCGGGTGTATTCGGGTGTAAGTGTTTCATTCTCAAGAAAGGTGTTCGGTTGTCTAAATTTGAGGCCCCTGGAGCATATTTGTTGGTTCATGCTACAAACTCTCATGCTTACCATGTCCTCAATAAGTCCACGGAACTTATTGAGGAGACGTGTAACGTGGAGTTTGATGAGAATAACGGCTCCCAAGTGGAGCAAAGTGGTACTTTAAAGCAAAGTGGTACTTGTGATGTAGGTGATGAAATTCCTCCCCAAGCCATAAGAAGAATGGGTGTTGGTATATCCTACCCATTGAGGAACCCCTTGTGGCCGAAGGAGAAGGACAATGTTCCACTCAAGTGGAACCATCACCAACCCAAGACCCACATGCTTCCGAAGAACAAAGTGAAGGCCCTCAACCAAATGAACAAGATCAAGGGCAAGATCAACCTCAAGTTGGTGGTGATCGATGAAGTGATTCCCAAGGTCAAGTTCTCACCACCGAGCAAGTTCAGGATCAAGATAAAGCTCAAGATCAAGAACAAGATCAAGACGTCACTCAAGATGATCAAGTTACCGCTCCTCAAATCTCTCCTGAGGAGGAATTGGAGCGGCGTGCCGCCAAGATTGCATCCAAGCTCACTACCAAAGATCATCTCATGACAAATGTGCTTGGAAGCTTAAGAAACGGGGTAAGCACTTGTAGACAATTAGCAAACTATTGTGAACATCATGCTTTTGTTTCTTGTGTTGAACCCCAAAAGGTCTATGAGGCGCTCGAGGATCCGAATTGGCTTAATGCCATGCATGAAGAACTCAACAACTTCGAGCACAGAAAGGTGTGGAGATTAGTGCCAAGGCCAACGGGGAACCATAATGTCATTGGAACCAAGTGGATATTCAAGAACAAGCAAGATGCTCATGGAATTATTTTTCACAACAAGGCTTGGTTGGTAGCACAAGGCTACTCCCAAGTCGAGGGTATTGAATACGATGAAACCTTTGCTCCTGTTGCTCGCCTTGAATCTATTCATTTGTTGGTTGCTTGTGCCTCTCATCATAACTTCAAGTTGCAACAAATGGATGTGAAGAGTGCTTTTCTTAATGGTCCTATTAATGAGTTGGTGTATGTCAAACAACCCCCGGGGTTCGAGGATCCCTATTTCCCCGATTATGTGTACCAACTCGATAAGGCACTATATGGCCTTAAAAAGCCTCACGTCTGTGGTATGAGCACCTTACCGAGTTGTTGCAAGATCGTGGGTTTGAAATTGGGAATATCGACCCCACTCTTTTTACTAAGAAGGTCAAAGGGGAGTTGTTTGTATGCCAACTATATGTTGATGATATTATCTTTGGTTCCCCTAACAAAGCTTTCAATGAGGAATTTGCCGCTCTAATGACCTCGAAGTTCAAGATGTCCATGATGGGAGAGTTAAAGTTCTTTATCGGGTTCGAAATCAAGCAAAGAAGAGAAGGAACCTTCATCAACCAAGCCAAATATACTCAAGACATGCTCAAGAGATTCAAGCTAAGTGATGTCAAGCCGGCTTCCACTCCAATGCCCATCAAATGACAACTTGACATAGATCCCAATGGTAAAGTGGTGGATCAAAAGGTATATTGCTCCATGATTGGCTCCTTGCTTTACCTTTGTGCATCTAGACCAGATATCATGTTGAGTGTGGGAATTTGTGCATGGTTTCAAACCGCACCTAAGGAAAGCCACTATGTGGCGGTCAAGCGAATCTTTCGATATGGCTTATGTGTAACGCCAGGATAATTAAGCGACAGTAAAACTCTGCTAATGATGCCACGCCACCTCCGTCATTGTTGCTAATCTCTCGCTAGTTCAAAACCGGTTCAAAGTTCAAATTCAAAATATGGCAAACAACAAAAGTTTTCAAACGTTAAAACCAAACTATTCGGTTAGTGCCAAATATTGCACTGGTAATTATTGTGGAGAAAACTCATTTTTAGAAAAGGCCTAAATATTTTAAATTGAATTAAAACAGAAAAGAAAATAAATAAAAGGAAAAAGACTAAACAAAAGAAAAAGAAAAGAAAAAAAGAAAGCACCCCCCACTGGGCTCCGGCCCAGCACGCCACTAGCCCAACTAGGCAAAAGGCCCAACAGGCCGCCCCCTCACTCCATAACCCCACCCCGGCAAACCCTATCCAACCGACACCCCCAAGGGGCCCGACCCCGACGCCGCCCGGATCGACCGCGCCCGCCGCCGCCCGAGGACCGCTCCACCGTCACCAGAGCCCACCTTCCTCGCCGGACTGCCCTCCTACATCGTCGTCGTCCCCGTCATCCTCCACACGCCCCGCTGCCCTTGACCCTACGCATCGTCGTGAGCTCCCTCCCTTCCCTCTGTCGCCAGCGCCGTCCAGAGCACGCACGCGCAACACCGCGCCGGGCACGCCGTCGCACCCCTACAGCTCTCGACCGCATCGGCCTCGCGCCCCAACCGAATCGCCCGCGTCTCTGCCCCGCATCGCTACTGCGCCAGTGCCGCCAGCGCCCCTGCACCACGCTCGTCAGCGACCTGCTGCTGCTGCACTGCTCCCCCGCCGCGCCTGCTCAACATCCCCGCCGGCCACCGCGACCCCCTGCTCGCGCGCCCGCGCACATTGTTGCGCTCACTGTGCCCGGTCCCCGTGCTGCTGCTCCTCCGCTTGCCTCTCTGTTGCGCCCGCACCAGCGCGCCACCGCGGCCAGGCCGCGCGCCCGTCCCTTCGCCCACTGGCCGCAACGCCTGCACGGGCGCCCAGCGCCCACTAACCGGTAGCCCGCCGCCCGTTAAGGCCCCAGGGCCTATGACAGTTGGGCCCCACCCCAAAATGATTTATAAAAAAAGATTTTAATAAATAAATAAATAATAATAAAATATATCAAATAATTAATTAATTAATTAAATTAGGTTAATTAATTAATGTTTAATTAACCTAATTAACTAGTGTTAATTAACTAAACAATAATTAGATTAGTTAAACCCTAATTAGACTAAACAGTCAATGACATGTGGGACCCACATGTCAGTTTGACCGGTCAACACCCTGTTGACTGCTGACGTCATGATGATGTCAGCAAACACTATTCTGGATAATGTTGAATTAAAATAATTAAATAAATCCTAAAAATGATATAAATCTTTTAAAATTAATATAAAATAAACCGTAGCTCGGATGGAAAAACTTTGTACATGAAAGTTTCTCAGACCGACGAGACGAATCCGGTTACGCAGCCCGTTTGTCCGCAACACATGCCTAGCATAGCAAACACACAACTTTCTACCTCCGATTCATTTGTCCGGAAACGCAAAACACCGGGGATATTTTCCCGGATGTTTCCCTCCTTCACCGGTATCACCTCCTACTGCGTTAGGGCACACCTAGCACCGTTACTTGTCATGTCATGCATCTATATGCATCTGTAAGCATTGTATTCATTGTTTCTTCCCCCTCTTCTCTCTGGTAGACTACGAGACTCACGCCGCTGCTGGTGCCCCGACCGACAACGTTGTTGACGACCCCTACTTGCCAGAGCAACCAGGCAAGCCCCCCCCCCTTGATCACCAGATAAAGCCCATTCCTTCTCTCTACTGCTTGCATTAGAGTAGTGTAGCATGTTACTGCTTTCCGTTAATCCTATTCTGATGCATAGCATGTTGTTGCTACTACTGTTGTTACCTTACCTGCAATCCTAAATGCTTAGTGTAGGATGCTAGTATTCCATCAGTGGCCCTACTAATGTTGTTACCTTACCTTTCCTATGTTTCCTGTGGTGTTTTCAGCATCTTGCCAGCGGTAGTACCGCCCGTGCCTACGGTGGTACCACTTATGCGTAGTACCGCTGGTACTTCCATGGTACTACCGCTTAGGGATTCCCCCAAGCCTGCAACTTTCGGTTGCCTATTTGTCACTCACGGTAGTAAGGCGGTAGTACTGCTTCGGCGGTACTACAGCCCGTACTACCGCCTCCACTACCGCTTGCGGGGTGTTCTCGTGTGCAAGGTTCTGTTCCCGATTTGCGTCAAGCGGAAGTAGAGCGGCACTAGGACGGTAGTACCGCTTGGCACGGTACTGCCGCCCCTGGCACCCTCTACTATCGCTGCCTCTCCAGGACTAAGACTCAAAGCGGTAGTACTACTCGGGTCAGCGGTAGTACCGCTCCAGCGGCACTACCGTAGCTACACTATGTGTAGTCTTAGGCTTGTGCGGAGTTGTACTGCCTAAGTGGTAGTACCGCTTAGCTGCGGACTAGGCAGAAAATGGTTGGATTTTTGCTCCCCTATATAAAGGGGGGTCTTCTTCCTTCTTAGGTTGACCTCTTCCCTTCCAAGCTCCATTGTTGCTCAAAGCTCCATTTTCACCCGATCTCTCTCCCTAGCCAATCAAACTTGTTGATTCTCTAGGGATTGGTTGAGAAGACCCCGATCTACACTTCCACCAAGAGAAATTTGATCCCCCCACTAATCCCTTGCGGATCTTGTTACTCTTGGGTGTTTGAGCACCCTAGACAGTTGAGGTCACCGTGGAGCCATATTCCATTGTGGTGAAGCTTCATGGTGTCGTTGGGAGCCTCCAATTAAGTTGTGGAGATTGCCCCAACCTTGTTTGTAAAGGTTCGGTCGCCGCCTCCAAGGGCACCAATAGTGGAATCACAGCATCTCGTATTGTGTGAGGGCGTCAGGAGAATACGGTGGCCCTAGTGGCTTCTTGGGGAGCATTGTGCCTCCACACCGCTCCAACGGAGATGTACTTCCTATCAAAGGGAAGGAACTTCGGTAACACATCCTCGTCGCCACCGGTTCTACTCTTGGTTATCTCTTACCTTTACTTGTGCAAGATTATTGTGTTGTATCCCTTGCTTGCGTGTGTGCTTGTTGTTGTTGCATCATATAGGTTGCTCACCTAGTTGCATATCTAGACAACCTACTTTGATGCAAAGTTTAAATTGGTAAAAAAGCTAAAAATTGTTAGTTGTCTATTCACCCCCCCTCTAGTCAACTATATCGATCCTTTCAGCCGCAATTGTGATCGTTGAAGCCTTGAATCCATCCGAAGTGACACCAGGACTTGTCATCGCGCAGACTCGGCGAGAAACCCTAACATCACGTCCTCACCACCCTAAGGAGTCGGCAGGACTCTGTCGACTCTGTCCAGACAAACGAACTTTAGAAGGATAGAAGCCCGGAAGACCAACTCAAAGAAGAAGCATTGTGAACCGTCTGAACACCGTCCATGTGAGGACTAAAAAACCCATACCTAAACGGCTAGCAGGAGCCGAGTGTCGGTGTCAAAACTGGCGGATCTCGGGCAGGGGGTCCCGAACTGTGCATCTAAGGCGGATGGTAATAGGAGGCAAGGGACACGATGTTTACCCAGGTTCGGGCCCTCTTGATGGAGGTAATACCCTACGTCCTGCTTGATTGTTCTTGATGATATGAGTATTACAAGAGTTGATCTACCACGAGATCATAGAGGCTAAACCCTAGAAGCTAGCCTATGGTATGATTGTCTGTTGTCCTACGGGCTAAACCCTCCGGTTTATATAGACACTAGAGGGGGCTAGGGTTACACAGAGTCGGTTACAAGGGAGGAGATCTACATATCCGTATTGCCAAGCTTGCCTTCCACGCCAAGGAAAGTCCCATCCGGACACGGGACGAAGTCTTCAATCTTGTATCTTCATAGTCCAACAGTCCGGCCAAAGGATATAGTCCGGCTGTCCGGAGATCCCCTAATCCAGGACTCCCTCAGTAGCCCCTGAACCAGGCTTCAATGACGATGAGTCCGGCGCGCAGTTTTGTCTTCGGCATTGCAAGGCGGGGTCCTCCTCCGAATACTCCATAGAAGATTTTGAACACCAGAATAGTGTCCGGCTCTGCAAAACAAGTTCCACATACTACCATAGAGAGAATAATATTTCCACAAATCCAATCTGCTGACGCGTTTTGACAGCATGACGTTACGTCATGGCCCAGTCGTTATCTGAACCATTTTTCCAGTACTACACATATTGTGAGGCGGTTTTCTCGACACGTCTTGTCGAAGCAGAGATCGTGTCCCCCTTATTAAGGGATTCTCATCAATACGGACGTGGGTAACCCACTTGTGCCCATCGGTTATGACTCCTCGATTTTAGGCAAGTCCAAAATGGCCGCGAGGAGGATGCTTGATATTCACCCTCTTTATAAAGAGGCCAAGGCCTGTCCTTTCTTCCTCTCGTGCTCAATCGAATCCTTCCCACGCCTCGAGTTCCAACACCCAAGGCTCAGGTCAGGCGCTTCAGACCTTCAACCATGTCCGGATCCAACCTCCAAGGTCGGTGGATGCCTTCCTCTGTCACAGAGGAGGACATCAAGAAGCTGAGAGAGGCCAGGTATCTGACCGCCGAAATCTCGCACAGGCTACCCGCCCAAGGGCAGGTCATCCCCACTCACGAATCCAACGAGAGTGTTGTGTTCGTCTCTCACATCCTCTGAGGGCTAGGCCTCGCTCTGGACCCCTTTGTTAGGGGGCTCATGTTCTATTATAGGCTGGATTTCCATGATCTGGCCCCGGATTCGCTCCTTCACATCTCGTCGTTCATCATCGTATGTGAGGCCTTCCTCCGCATTACCCCTCACTTTGGCATGTGGCTCAAGACCTTCATTGTGAAGCCGAAGATGATCGAGGGGCGGCACGCAGAGTGCGGAGGTGCCGTAATAAGCAAAAGCGCTAATGCTCCATGGCCACAGGGTTCCTTCCCAGAGGTGTCTAGTTTGTGGCAGCGGGAGTGGTTCTATATAACCGCTCCCCGAAGTACCAAGTGAGTAGCCACCCCTGCCTTTCGCTCAGTCCCCCCACCACAACTGACGTCATGGATCAGCGAGGGGCTAAACTGGGGTCCACTAAAGGATGTGCCGATATCGCAGAGTCGCATCCGAGATCTCTTCGAGTGAGATGTCAGCCTGGTCATGGTAATGAAAGTTATGCTAGTTCGTCGAGTCCATCCCTGCAAACGTCGAGCCCTCCGTGTGTGGGAATTCAACCCAGAAGGACCGCGGACTATTCAGCACTTCCTCGGCATGACGCTCGAGGAGATGTACAAACTATTCTTCGGACCCCAAATAGAGCGTCCGGACACCACCGAGGATGCGGATTTGAGCTGCAACTGCCCTGATACCCAAGTAAGTAATCCTACGGCCAAACACGCTGTCCTTTTATTTATCATGACATCATTCTGAAAAGTCACTCTTTGACCAGGACTGGATAACAAAGGCGAAGATGATCAGGTGTTCGCCCCCCCCCTTCCCGAGGGCTTGGCCAATCCAGTACTAGACAGAATGCTAGAGCCTGTGCCTTATCAGGTGCCCTCGAAGGAATATAAAGGGGGAATAAAGAGGCCGAAAGCGAGCCTCACTCGCTACTCGTCCCAACCAGGGGAATGAGCACCTCCGCGAAGGTGGATAACCAGGGAGAAGAATCTGACATTCCCTCTCCCCGAGGAAGGAAGAGGACCACCTCTGAAGATCCAGAAACAAAGGTTTCCAAACGGGGGAAGAAATCTTCGCCAGAGGGTCCTGCCTTGGGAGGTACTCTTGCCGCACAGTGTCCGCAAGGGAATCAACCCTCTACCAAGCTGTAAGTAATCAAAAAAGTACTTAGTAGTGAAAATATCCTACCTTACTTTTGAAGACAATATCCGAAGCTTATATCTTGTAGTTCGGATCGTAGCCCTTCTCGACAGAGTTCGTCTTCGGGGGATCTTCTTCCGGAGATGATGGAGAGCGAAACACCTCCCCCTGCCACCCCGCCTCATGAGGCGGGCGACCCTGAAGTGTCGTCACAGAGGGTTTCTCCTGATCCGTCAAGGACAGAGGGTAATCCCTTGGCCACCCGGAGTCCTCAGTATTCAGCTCCTAAAGAGAGCAACAGAAAGAGTCCGAAACCGTACAGTATGCGGTCGGACGCACTAAAGGATATTCTGGAGCAAGTGGCCATCTCAGAAGCGCATCGTACGCTAATGGGTATGGTAATTGAAAGGATTTCATCCACTGAAAGCGGATTGCATGAAGCTTTTATGAGTGTTGCGAGGCTTTGAGGTACGTGAAATAGTGTATGTTTTGATAGTACCGCACACGTTAGGTGTGCCCTATGCAGATAGTAGCCCCTGACACTCTAGTTGGCGTCGAAAACGGCGGCAAACAGAGGATCATAGTCCCAGGTAATAAGCAGACTGCCTTTATGTGCAGGTGGCTGAAGCTCCGGTGGCCAACCGGACTGATGGGTTTGCCGAGCTAAAGCGGCAACTTGATGCGACAGATGCTAACATCGTGCTTGTCAACAAGCGGCTTGACGAGGCACGGGGTAAGTGATTTCTCCGGTGATCAACACATAGTAAGAGGAGTAGGATGCCAGTATCTTTAATATGTTGTGACTGCAGATGGAGCTGCCACCGTGGAGTCCCTTCGAGCGGAGCTTGCCCGAGCCAAGGAACAAGCAAGGAATAGTGATGCGGCCGCCCTAAAGGCGGTCGAAGAGCTGAGGGCCGAACAAGCCACGCATCGCCAGAGCAAGGAAAGGATAGTCAAGATGGCCGTTGAGTTGAAGGATGCCGCTAACCGTTACCAGCTTCTTGAAAAAGAAAGCCGAGCGAAGGCGATAGACCTGGAGAAGGCCATGGTAGCAGCCAAGGAAGCCCGCTCCAAAATCAGAGCGGTGAAGGAGGAGCTGCGTCAAGCTGTGGATATTGTGGTTGGGAAGCCCTTCTTGTTGCGGACTAAGTTCGGAGATCCGAAGTATGCTCCTCTTGATCAACTATGGAGTTCTGCGGACACCTACGTGGATTTGGCAGCAAGTGGTGCTGATGTGGCCGAATACATCAAGGATCAAAAAGTTCGTGAAGTGGAAAAGTTGTTCTGGTCACAATTCCATGCTCCAGTGCGTCCGATGATGTTGAATGAGCGAATGGCTGAATAGGCCGAGCTCCATAGGTTGTTCGGACTTGCCATGAGGTCTGTTGTGGATCACCTATGGCCGGGAGGGCCAAGGCCTAATAGTTACTTTAGTTTAGTGCAACAATTCCTTGGTGTTGTGCCGCACATCGATGCTGTGAAGAGGTCGGTGTGCATAGAGGGTGCACGGATGGCCTTTGCCCGTGTCAAGACATACTGGGCAGAGATGGAGGCCACCACTGTTGCAACACAGGGTTCAGCCGTGGGCCGAGTGGCTGCCGAGTACTACTTTGAATAAGTCCTTGAAGGCGCTCGTTCGATAGAGGCTCAGTGCTCGAAGAATATTATGTTCTAGTGACATGTATTCCCATTGTAAAAACAATGCTTTATTGAATTGTAAAGGCTGTGTTTATACTTTTGCCTGAAAGTATTATGATGCCTCCTATGCAGCCGTTTATGTATATATGTATATAACCTGAAAGTTTGCAGTCGTCGGCTTCCGCCCTCACGCATATAATGCGGGGGTGTTCGCAAAAAACGTGTATTCACACTTGATCCAACGTCTTGGTCCATGAAGGAGGCGGTAGCGCAGCAAACGAGGCAATCGGACTATATTGCTTTAACACTTTCACTTAGCCATAGGAGTTTGACGGTGGGGCTACTATATAGCCCCTAGTACTTCTGCGCTCGTCCGAATACGGGGCGCGTACGTACATGACCGGGAAACGACCCTTCGTTAATGCGGAGGAATCCTGAAGATTCCGCTGAGTCATCGAGTGGTTGACCAGTCTCGCGCTACATCATGACAATCAGTTTTCGGCTTTCTCTACTGAGGTGCTCATCCAGATGAACCAGGGCACAATCGCAATAGTTCTCCCAGTGCTACCTTAACCGATATAGCAGAACGTAAGGTACCAAAACATGGGAGCCGGGCAAACCCAACATGTTGAAAACAAAGACATGATTCGGAGCTGATGCATATAGGGCCAAACTCGCGACGCCAAACGCTCCCTAAGGTATTCGGTCTTTATAACATATGTCTGGCTAAACAATGCCCTTAATAATAAACCCCGAGTGTCCAGGTACGTGCAATATCCTGACGTGGCCACATGCCAATAACGTCAGCATCCTTCTCGGTTGTATGGAGTATCCAGAGGATGTAAGCAACAAGAGACAGTAAAAAAGGTTTACGCAGGGTCTTAATATGAAAAGAAACCTTTGAGCGGGTCCCTGCTGGACGTCTGCGCATGTGTCTCCGTTGTGCCGTGTCCTGGATGGGTGTAGCCCGATTGTCATCTGTAAAAGAGAAGAACTTAGGTGAAAGTTGTCGTGCCAGAAAATTGGTTATGAAAATTCAAGATAAGTCAAGTTTGAGCCGGACTAGCCCTGATTACACACGGGAAGCCCCTGGTGCCGTCTATGAGGGTTTGACCATCAAACCAATCTCATGTGTATGTGGTGATGCGCCGAACTTGTCTAACCGTGTCCGTGGTCTTGACGACCTGTCATTTTTTCTAGTTGGTGAGGTCGTCTAGTGCTCGGCTGTTAAAGCCGCCGCACATTCTTCCGCGCATAGAGAACGCTCAGTGTTTCCACTAACTATGATGGTGCCCCATGGACCGGGCATCTTGAGCTTGAGAGAAGCGTAATGCGGTATTGCATTAAAACGAGCGAAAGCCACTCTTTCGAGTAGTGCTTGATAGCCACTTCGGAATGGGGCGATGTAGAAAGTTAACCTTTCGCTTCGGAAGTTGTCGGGAGAGCCGAATACAACCTCTAGTAATAGAGAGCCTGTACAGCAGGCCTCTGGGCCTGGTATTACTCCCTTGAAGGCAGTATTACTGTGGCTTATTTGTGTCAGGTCTATCCCCATTTTACGGACTGTGTCCTGATATATAAGATTTAGACTACTGTCGCCGTCCATGAGGACTCATGTGAGATGGTATCCATGTATTATTGGGTCTAACACCAGGGCAGCCAATCCTCCGTGCCGGATGCTTGTCATGTGGTCCCCGCGATCGAAAGTGATCGGGTAGGCCAACCACGGGTTGGACCTAGGGGTGACGGGCTCTATGGCCCGTGTGTCTCGGAGTGCATGTTTGCTTCTCCTCTTCGTCACATGGATCATGTTTACTGTTTTAACCTCTGGTGGGAATTTTTTCTGTCCTCCAGTGCTTTGCTAGTGAGGTTCACCCTCATCTTCGCTTGGTGTCTCCCCCCTTGTGTTTGGCGTTTAGCTTACCGGCCTGCTTGAACACCCAGCATTCTCTATGGGTGTGATTTGCAGGTTTATGGGAGGGTGCCATGAATCTGACATAGTTTGTCGATAATCCTATTTAGGCCAGACGGTCCCTCTCTGCTGCCTTTGAAAGGCTTTTTCCGCTGACCAGGTCGAGAGCCCCTGAATCCGGCATTTACCGACGTATTATCTGGGCTATCTTCTTTATTTCGATGCTTGTTTTTATTGCGTCATGGTTTTCCATTGCCATCCCTGACTTCGGATGTGCTTGGGTCGCTGGTGCTACTGCGGGCTAACCAGCTATCTTCTCCCGCACAAAAGCGGGTCATGAGGCTTGTCAGGGCTGCCGTTGTTCTCGGTTTTTCTTGGCCGAGGTGTCTGGTGAGCCATTCGTCTCGGACGCTGTGTTTTAAAGCTGCTAAGGCTTCGGCGTCCGGACAGTCGACGATTTGGTTCTTCTTAGTGAGAAACCTGTTCCAAAGCTTTCGGCTCACTCTCCGGGCTGTTGAATTATATGACTTAAATCGTCTGCATCCGAAGGTCGGACATAGGTCCCTTGAAAATTAGCCCGAAAAGCGTCCTCGAGCTCCTCCCAACTTCCAATTGAGTTTTCGGGGAGACTTTTTAGCCAGTGTCGAGCTGGTCCTTTAAGCTTGAGGGGCAAGTATTTAATGGCATGGGGATCATCTCCGCGAGCCATATAGATATGGAGGATAAAGTCCTCAATCTAGACACCAGGGTCTGTGGTCCCGTCGTACGCCTCTATGTTCACTGGTTTGAATCCTTCTGGGAATTCGTGGTCCAGCACCTCATCGGTGAAACATAAGGGGTGTGCGGCACCCCTGTATTTGGATGTACCATGGCATTCGGACGGTTGTAGTATTCAGTTTTGATTTTGTGCCGGAGCGCGTCTCCTGGATCCATAGATGGATCTGGTCGTACCGGATTTTTGGCGCAAGTCCTCACGTAGATTGTGTGTTGACTTATGTGCGACCTTGTTAGTCACTCTATCGCGGTCACAAGGTGGTTGATCCGGCCGGTTGGCCGTTTCATTCTTCGGCTGTGTGGGCTCTAAGGCCTCATCGTCAAATTCAAGTAGTAGCTTGCGCTTTGGATAGCTCTTTGTGTGGTAACTTCCACCATACTGTTCTTCGTTATCGAGCAATTTGTTCCACCTGCTATTGAGCGTATTTTGTGCGGCCTTAAGCCTTTGCTTCTGCTTCTTCAGACTCCTCGTTGTGGCAATAAGCCTTCTGCGTAGGTTCTCTTGCTCCAAGTGTGTTTCCGGGATGATGTGTGCATCTTCGTTCAGACTGTTTTCCTCCCCAGAGGGGGTTTGATGAGGTTTATCCTCGACGTCACCATGTTCGTACGTCGGATCCGTACTATGTTCGCCGCTTGCAGCTTCGTCATGCTCTGCCGCCGGGGCGATGTGGTCGTCGTTTCCTCTGGAGTCGACTGGAGTGTTATTTTCTCTTGCGTTGTTATCGCTGTTTTTGCTATGGCGGGACTTAGAGCAGCGCCGCTGACGTTGGCGCTTGGGTTGCTTCTTGGAGGGGCCGTCCTCCGCTGTCTCTTCGCCATTGCCTTCTTTGGATGTATCCACCATGTATATTTCATGTGATGAGGTGGCGGTCCAGCGCCCTGTGGGCGGTGGTTCCTATTCGTCTCCTGCATCGTCGTCCATATAGTCGATGTCTTCGGAGTCGAAGTCGAGCATATCGGTTAAATCGTCGATAGTGACTACTAAGTGGGTGATGGGTGGGCAGCGAATTTCTTCGTCGTCCGCATCCCATTCTAGCCGGACATAGTTCGGCCAAGGTTCTCCTAACAAGGAGAGAGACCTTAATGAATTTAGCACATCGCCGAAAGGCGAGTGCTGGAAGATATCCGCGAAGGTGAACTCCATGATCGGTGCCCAGTCGGATTTGATGGGCACGGATGCAAGCGGCTCCGAGTCCGTGGCCGGAGATGAATCTAGTGGTTCGGCAACACGGCTCTCGTAAGGGGTGAAGTCAGTATCCGGCTCTATCGCCACTGAGAGTGCGGCTTCCATGGCAGGGTCTATCCCTCCGCTCTCGGATGGCGCGATTTGCTCCGGATTGACGGCCGGGGTAGTTGCAGATGTGATCTCCTGAATATTGTCCGATGGCAGAGTTATGTCATGCTCATCGTGACTGTGCGGCGCACCTGACATGGGCTCGGATCCGTCAAAGATCAAGTCTTCGCGGATGTCGGCAATGTAGTTTAAGTTTCCGAACCTGACCTGATGGCCAGGGGCGTAGCTCTCGATCTACTCCAGATGGCCAAGAGAATTGGCCCGCAGTGCGAAGCCGCCGAATACGAAGATATGTCCGGGGAGGAAAACCTCACCCTGGACCGCATCATTACCGATGATAGAAGGAGCCATCGAGCCTTATGGTGACGGCACAGTGGAACTCTCAATGAAAGCACCAATGTCGGTGTCAAAACCGCGGATCTCGGGTAGGGGGTCCCGAACTGTGCGTCTAAGGCGGATGGTAACAGAGGCAGGGGACACGATGTTTACCCAGGTTCGGGCCCTCTTGATGGAGGTAATACCCTACGTCTGCTTGATTGTTCTTGATGATATGAGTATTACAAGAGTTGATCTACCACGAGATCGTAGAGGCTAAACCCTAGAAGCTAGCCTATGGTATGATTGTATGTTGTCCTACGGACTAAACCCTCCGGTTTATATAGACACCGGAGGGGGCTAGGGTTACACAGAGTCGGTTACAAGGGAGGAGATCTACATATCCGTATTGCCAAGCTTGCCTTCCACGCCAAGGAAAGTCCCATCCGGACACGGGACGAAGTCTTCAATCTTGTATCTTCATAGTCCAATAGTCCGGCCAAAGGATATAGTCTGACTGTCCGGAGACCCCCTAATCCAGGACTCCCTCACCGAGGTATCGGGATTCCCCTCCCTGCCACTAGCCACCGGAGCGGCAGGAGGAGGGAAGGTGAATCCATGGACTCATTGGCTGAGCCTGGAGGGGAAGTGTTGGTGTCAAAACCGGCGGATCTCAGGTAGGGGGTCCTGAACTGTGCGTCTAGGATCGATGCTAACAGGAGGCAGGGGACACGATTTACCCAGGTTCGGGCCCTCTTGATGGAGGTAATACCCTACGTCCTGCTTGATTGATATTGATGATATGAGTAGTACAAGAGTTGATCTACCACGAGGATCGTAGAGGCTAAAAACCCTAGAAAGCTAGCCTATGGTATGATTGTTGTATGTTCTCTATTACTAGCCTGGCCTCGGTTTATATAATGCACCAGAGCCTAGGATAACAAGAGTCCTAGCCGAATACGCCGGTGGGGAGTCCTTGTCTGATCACCAAGTCTTGTGGAATCTTCCATGATGCGGCAGCTGTCTGAACTGCCCATGAGTATAGCCATGGGGTCTCGGCCCAATCTAACAGATCGGGAGACGACGTGTGAGTACCCCCTAGTCCAGGACCACCGTCAGTAGCCCCCTGAACCGGTCTTCAAGTTAGACGCTCCGATTCTTCCAAACTGTTCTTCATCTTCGGTTGTCGGTTTGAAAACTGGTTCAACAAATCTTCTCATCTCGATCTTGAGGATTGCCGAAATGCATTCGACGAGTTTACACGTCGGGTATCCGAGAGCCCTTTAAGTTTCCGGCCTTTATCAATGCCTTGTTATTTTTATGCCACACCTCCGGGTTTGAGTTGTTCCCGGGAAGGCAGTGTCCTCTTGCGTCCCGAGCTCTACGCCGGACTGCATTCGAGGTATTTTTTGCAGCCGAGCACCAATGTCGAACTGCTTCCGAGCTCCACGCCGTAATGTATCCAAGCTCCAACGCCGGACTATATCCAAGATGTCATAGATCATCCTGGTCCAAAAAAGTTGAAAGAGTTTAGCCGAGCTTAATGCTGGAAATGCCCTCTATGGAGCCAGCCACTAGCGCCCGAGCTTTATGCCGGGCTACTTCCGAGGTGGTGCACCACCCCGACTGTGGGCCGATTTTTTTGTCAATATTTTTGGTTGGTGCAATTTATTCTCTGCCAGGATATATATCCAGTAGCTCTCAAGGTGTGTATCGGTTTAAAACCCGAGATGCACTTAAAGGATGACGTAAGACCGCTGATCCCAGTAGCCGCTGAGACTCAGGTTGGTTTGCGAAATCGGCCTGAGGATCAAGTCCTAGCTTGGCAGAATACTTCGGGAGACAAAAAGCGGCATGCTCAGTCCTCGAGACTCAGGTTGGGTGCGGCCGACCGACCTGAGGATCATAATCTCCTCAGAAACTGTATTGCACTTAAAATTTTCTGCATTGGATAGGCAATGCAGTAGCCCCCGAGACACTGGTCGGGTGGCAACACTAGATCAGGGGATCTATGTACCCCTTTAATATTTGTAAATAATAATCCAGAAGCCCAGTAGCCCCCGAGCCTTAATGCGGGCACGGGTGGCCGAATTAAGGATCGATATCCATAGTAAAATCACAAATTATGTGTAATGACTCATGTATCCAAGTACTTTACGTCATTAATGCTCGGATTCGCATTGTACAAAACTTTGGTGACCGACCATCGGCTTCCACCTCCTCGGCCAGTAGCCGAGGAGTGTTTGTCCTACTTTATAAAGCCTTTATGAGCGCAAAGATTTACGACAAACAAGGTAATCTGGCCATACAGTTTTATAAACAAAGGTATGCAGAGAGATATGTTATATTATTGTTTAACATAAGAAATGTCTTCCAAAGAAAATAGTCCCGCTATCGCTTCCTTTCTTTGGGTTGTCATGCTAAGCATGATCATGAAATCTCAGCTCTAATGTAAGAGCACAATATTGAGGATTTAGTTTGGGAGACCACTTACTAGCCCCCGGTAGTGTTCGGCGACAGTCGAGGTCGAGCCGTAAACACTTCGGCCAATGTTATGAATGGCCCGTCATTTAATATAGTCATCGGATCGCTGACCAGTTTACGCTTATTGTGACAGTCAGTTTTCGGCTTTCTCCACTGAGGTGCTTAACCACATGTGAGCTGGAAGCACAATCGCAGTGGTTCTCCCTTTGCACACCTAGCCGAACAAAGCGAAACGTAGGAGGCAAGCGCAGGAGCCGGGCAACCCAACTATTGACCGAAGGCAAGCGCAGAAACCGATGCATATATAGCAATATCCGAGAATGTTTTTTGCCAAATCTCTAAAGGTGTCCGGCGTTGCACTGTGAGACTTGTGCTGAAAACACACAAATAGTTTGAACGTGCCATAAGCTTGGAAAACCAAAAAACGTCAGTAGAAACTTGACGTCCTGAACAAGATCAAGTGTCCCGTGCCAATCCAAAAATTGGAAAAAAAGTGCTTCTGTCTTGCTTTAACATGACACATCCGATCTCAAGACTTCACGCGGGTCAGCCTACGGCTTCAAGCTCCTCATCCCAAAGGCGGAGTACTTCTCCGAAGGTCAGTTTAGCAAACTAAACTCAAGCGGCTTTCCAGAGAGAAGACAGGCATATCCGGCTATTGACCATAAACTCGAGTCGAAAAAGGAGCGTAGAAAAAGACTTTGCAACGACCAAGAAGAAAACACATTTACTATAAAATAGCTCATATAAATTTTAAGAGCCCCCAAGTGACTTGGGTAAAAGAATTTTATGTACAATGATTGTATGTACCGAAGTACTTATATCATATGTGTTCACCCGAACTTTAAACGCGTCTTAACCGACCGTCGGCTTCTCCCTCTTCGGCCAAGGGCCGAAAAGTGTCATGTACTCCACCTGTCGAGAGTATCGACGGTGTTTCCGATGACCAGGCAATCAGGCCATAAGGCTGTAACAGACAAAGCGCGCTCAGGGAACTTATGCTATATTACTAAAAGTGTAAGAAGCATCTTCGAAGAAAATAGTACCCCCACCGATACCTTTCTTCGTGCTCATTGTTACTATGAGACTTGTGCAATAGATTTTTTGTAGTCATGAGTTCCATTGTGTGCCGACCATGATTGAAAACAATAAGAGCGCTAGCTTTCGGCTTCACCCAGTCTGAGGTCAGAGCTTGGATGACCCGGTCGTGACAATCGTAGAGGTCCTCCCTTTACTCCCTAGCCGAACAATCGGGAACGTAGGGGTAAGCACATGAGCCAGGCAACCTAGCTTGCAAAACTCTTAAGTCAATATGGTGCATATTGTGGCGTAATACACGAACAAGGAACGAAGCCGTACAAGTATAATCATATGCAAGAGGAAAAGCTTCATAAAGGAAGCCCCCAAATAAATGGGGTATTTGAATTTGTGCGTCACAAACAAAGTTTGGACAAGGAAATTTTTTACAAGCAAATTTTTTCCAAAAAGTATAATGCTTGGTCGAACCGAACACAAGTTAAAAATTTAAAACTTTGAGATGAAGGCAACTTAGCTGGTTAATGTGTTCAGCATTGATGACGCGGCCCGAGCTTGATGCGGGACAAGGTTCCATCCCCCAAGCCGGTCCCAAGGTGGCGGAGCAAAGAGCTCGGCACTCCGAAGTGGTGACATAGCACGGTCAATGCGGGCCGGCAGAGTGATGCCGAAGTCCCTGGCATGGGGTAATGAAGTGTTGACGAAGCCCCCCGTCCAGCCAAGTGATGTGGTATGTCAGTACGCTGAGTTGACGATACTGCCCAACCAGGATCATTTTCCTGTGCACAAAAAAGTGCAAACCGGAGATAATAGTAATAATAATAATTTAAAAAATCGTTGCATAATAAATAATTTATGCAAAGTGAGTAATAAAAAGAAATATGGCATGGCGCCGAAGTCAATGTCGATGCAGAGCGTCGGTGTGATGCGGTAAAGGCGTGGCAAAGCCTGAATTCACAGGTCGGTCCGAGTTCCGGATGCGGCGTTCGCCGGACCATGTACGAAAACTGACCGAACCACCATGCGACCGTCGTTAATGCGGTCATCATTTGATAGACCTGTGTACATATGTTGAACAAACCAGAGTAATAATTCCTTGTGAAAAATGAACCCGAACAAGCAAAAAAACTAGGATTAATAGCACCTGGTTTATTTATTGTAGCAATCCGAAGAAAGGTGATTCCGAAAATTGGGACTCGATCCGCACACCAATTGTCTGATGGGCGATAAAGCGACGGTATGACGATGCTGGCAAAGGTTGGCTTGCCGAGGCAAAGCCCTCGGTCCAGCTAACGTGACGGAGTTGGTCGGCTAGTGACGCCGAAGTCTCCGGAGTAGGTTGATGAAGAGATGGCGAAGCCCCCGGTCCAGCCGAGATGTCGAAGCCTCGATGTCAGTCGATGAGTCGAAATAGGTCGGCATGATGGACACCAGCTTGAAGAAGCAATAGTGCGACTCTGCCGATGCAGGTCGTGATGTGGTCGATGCCAGCTTGATGAAGTGACCGTGCGGCGATGCCGGTATGCCCGCTCTGTGTAATCCGTGGGGCGGAGATGTTGGTGATGATTTATCCTTCGCGATTCCGGACTCTTGTTCGGCTTGCCGAAATGATGATCCGAAGAAGTTGAGCTCGGCTCAACAAAGTGACGACGTGTCTAGCGCATGTCGGCAGCCTTGGAGCAATATTGCCGGACTGGTTTGACACCAGCATGATGATGAAGATGACCTCAAGGGAGGCTTAAAAATTTGCGGACACGTGTTTAAAAACAACGCACAATACCCTAGAAGAGAATTCCTCTAAAAAGGTTGTCCAATATCATGTTCATAAAGAAACATGAATTCGGGTCGGATCCATATTCGCGCAGAAAACGGATCCAACAATTGGTCCACTCATCGGAAGGTTCCCGGAGTTTGAACCATCGGATCGAGCTGAAATTTGGAGGGGTGGTAGATATGGGAATTCCGCAGTAGATGAACGGTTGGATCTTCCAAAGGACCTCCGAGCTAGGCTCTGGAGACCACGCCCTAAACTCGTCCAGATTCCTGTCCAGATTTGACAGGGCTCCGGTATATCGTAGATTGTCGGAGATTCCTCCATCGGAACTAGACGAAATTTTGCATGGCTGTTGTAGACGTAATTTCGCACTATTCTACCGAAGCAATTGTCAAACCGACGCTCGAGGAGGTGGTGACGGCAAATACAAGTTCACTGTCCATAAAAACAGCACGGCCGCCCGAGGGCAATGTTGACGTTGAGCCCTCGAGCTCCATGAATGACTCCTCTATGATCATGATAGAGATCGGAGTTGATGTTGAAGAAGGCCCACGTCCGAACATGACGATCGGAGATGGAGCACGGTCCTCGGTCGAGTCAAGGTGACCAGTCGAGCCGGCGACGAAGATGTCGCCGTCACAGTTGACCTGCGGGCGAGCCATTGATCCTTTTGCCGATCACACAGCGGAACTCTCAATGAAAGCACCAATGTCGGTGTCAAAACCGGTGGATCTCGGGTAGGGGATCCTGAACTGTGCGTCTAGGACCGATGGTAACAGGAGGCAGGGGACACAATGTTTATCCAGGTTCGGGCCCTCTTGATGGAGGTAATACCCTACGTCCTGCTTGATTGATATTGATGATATGAGTATTACAAGAGTTGATCTATCACGAGATCGTAGAGGCTAAACCCCTAGAAGCTAGCCTATGGTATGATTGTTGTATATCCTCTATCGACTAGCCTGGCCTCGGTTTATATAATGCACCAGAGGCCTAGGATAACAAGAGTCCTGGCCGACTACGCCGGTGGGGAGTCCTTGTCTTGATCACCAAGTCTTGTGGAATCTTCCATGTATGCGGCAGGTGTCCGAACTGGCCCATGAGTATACGGCCACGGGGGTCCTCGGCCCAATCTAACAGATCAGGAGACGACGTGGTGAGTACTCCCTAGTCCAGGACACCGTCAGGAAGAGTTTGTCGAAACCGCTGGTTACGAGGGGAAGGGAAGGAAAACTGTACGGGCCAGTGCCAAAACATAAAATACTAGGAACTCTAAAATCTAAAGCAATGGATTGCCCTCCACAAAGAAATATAATTTAGATCACATGATCTTATATCTATATCTATACCTACTATTAAAGGAAATATGTGTTCTTGGTTTGGTTCCGCTTTGTTTTGTCCTATTTTGTATATTTTTACGTGCATTATTTTATTTAGTTATGTCCATTTAACAAACAGATGTGCAAACAAAAGAAACCGAGACGATACGAATGAAACTAAAACGTACATGTAAAGGAAACTTAATTAAAACAAAGCGAAGCGGCCGGCCGACTGGCCACACATCGTACCTGACCCAAAAATTATACATGGGAGGTGGGAAGTGGATAGCTTATTACAAAGAGTCCAAATCCTATTTAGATACCTACAGGATATTGGTCCATTACGCCGGCATCCTCGGCTGGAGAAACTTCATGGTGTTGTAAAGGAGCTCCAATCCGTGGTGGCGGCGGCAGTCTAGATGGCTGGGTTGGCGAGCTCTCCCGTGTTACTTGGTCAATTCTTCAATTAGAAGTTCGCTGTGGTGCTTTAGGCCAACATACGCATGTACGATACATGCTTGATTACTTCAAGTCGATGGACGTTACGAAGACACGATACAAGGTGACACAGCGCACAAACCTAAGGAAGCAGCTGGATCGATTCTTTCCTAGCTAAACACTTGCACGCAGCAAACTAGCTACGAGCTGCCTGGTGCCGGCTAGCTTGATTCTTTCCCAGCTAAACACATAAGTACTACATGCTAAGCAGGTTGTGGTGGATCGATTTGGCGGCAATTACTCGGCTCGATTAATTTTTCCCTGAGAACTTGCATGTGAGTCAACTAACAGATGCACGACCCTAGCTTCAATGAGTCAAGTTAGTCTTTTATTAATAACGGTTTGATTATATTTTATTTTCTGTTGTTCCCAGACGAGCGTTCATGCATCAGCTTTCCATAGCTAAACTGACTACACAATAAGTTCCTATTCTACAAGGAAAGGGAAACGAGCTATTTTCATATTCCTACAATTCTGTTTTTTCGTCGGCCCATGTATTTCTATCTGACTTGATATGGGTTTTGTGTAACTTGAAGCGTGCTAGAGAAATATTTTTGCAAGAGCTGGGATCCTCTCAGCGCAATGCAGATCAGCATGCATGTTACCTTTCTTTGTTTATCTTCAAGGCCAAATTCATATTATTATTTTCATCATGCTTCCAGAAAAACCGATACTTACTTATGCTATTTTGCATATCTTGGTATATGCAAAGGAGTAACTGAACAACTAGCTCACATTGATCAATCAAGGTTAGCTTTTCTATAGTATTAATTGTTGAATAGTCATGCAGAGTACGGAAATCCAACTCGGTGCCCGGGCTCATCTGCTCCCGCTCAGGAAAAAAATAAAAATAAATACTAGAAAAATTCAAAAAAAAAATCAAATTTTTTTGGGTGGTATATAATTTGATGTGTGAACTCCACTCTAAATTTCAATGCATTTGGACATTTGAGCAGCTCTCGGCAAAAAAGATAAATCGGGTCACAACAATGCGTGAACAGTAAACATTTTTACAGACCTAGATTTTGTCTTTTTTGCCGAGAGATGCTGAGATGTGTAAATGAGTTCAAATTTGATGCGGACCTCATGCATCAAATTTGAAGGAAATATGCCCTAGAGGCAATAATAAAGTTGTTATTTATATTTCCTTATATCATGATAAATGTTTATTATTCATGTTAGAATTGTATTAACCACAAACTTAGTACATGTGTGAATACATAGAAAAACAGAGTGTCCCTAGTATGCCTCTACTTGACTAGCTCGTCAATCAAATATGGTTAAGTTTCCTAGCCATAGACATGTGTTGTCATTTGATGAACGGGATCACATCATTAGAGAATGATGTGATGGACTAGACCCATCCGTTAGCTTAGCACTATGATCGTTTAGTTTATTGTTATTTTTTTCTTCATGACTTATACATGTTCCTATAACTATGAGATTGTGCAACTCCCGAATATCGAAGGAACACCTTGTGTGCTATCAAACGTCACAACGTAACTAGGTGATTATAAAGATGCTCTAGAGGTGTCTCCGATGGTGTTTGTTGAGTTGGCATAGATCGAGATTAGGAGTTGTCACTCCGATTGTCGGAGAGGTATCTCTGGGCTCTCGGTAATGCACATCACTATAAGCCTTGCAAGCAATGTGACTAATGAGTTAGTTGCGGGATGTTGCATTACGGAACGAGTAAAGAGACTTGCCGGTAACGAGATTGAACTAGGTATGGTGATACCGACGATCGAATCTCGGGCAAGTAGCATACCGATGACAAAGGGAACAACGTATGTTGTTATGCGGTTTGACCGATAAAGATCTTCGTACAATATGTAGCAATCAACATGAGCATCCAGGTTCCGCTATTCGTTATTGACCGGAGATGATTCTCGATTATGTCTACATAGTTCTCGAACCCGTAGGGTCCGCACGCTTAACGTTCGATGACGATCGGTATTATGAGTTTATGTGTTTTGATGTATCGAAGGTAGTTTGGAGTCCCGAATGTGATCTCGGACATGACGAGGAGTCTCGAAATGGTCGAGACATAAAGAACGATATATTGGAAGGTTATGTTTGGACACCAGAAGGGTCCCTGATGAGTTCGGGCATTTACCGGTGTATCAGAGAGTTACCGAAACCCCCCAGGGAATCAATGGGCCTTATTGGGCCTTAGTGGGAGAGAGGAGGAGGCGGCCAGTGGTGGGGGTCCCCCCCCCCCAAGCCCAATCCGAATTGGGTGGGGGGCGACCCCTCCCCCCTTTCCTTCCCTCTCTCTCCCTCTTCCTTCTTCTCCTACTCCAACTAGGGAAGCGGGGGAAACCTACTCCTACCATGGGCTCTACGATATTTACATGCATGGCCGGCGCTACACCTGGTCCAGTGAGAAAACCAACCCCACTTTGGTTCGGAACGATCTCGTACACTACACCCCGTCCTAGGAGACGGCGCACCCCCCACTGCCTGCTTCGGTGCCTTTCCTGTGCGGCATCTGATCACTGCCCTTTACTCATTGACTGTGTCCCCCGCTCTGCTGGCGGCAGGCGCTTTCACTTCCAAAGTTTTTGGCGTACTCTCAATGGTTTTCACCAGACAGTGCTGGATGCTTGCAACTTGGAGGCCCCGACCCGGACTCGTTCCGGCGATTCTTTGTGCGACTAAAAATCACGACCCGCAACTTACAAAGATGGAGCTCGCGTGTTGCCAACAGCATCACCACCCAACTTGGCGTCGCCAGTGAGCTTATCTTGAGGTTTGACGCGGCCCAGGATCTTAGGCCACTCACTCCCGCTGAAGCTTGGCTCCGGCGTGAGCTCAAGCGCAAGTACCTCGGTCTTGCGTCTCTTGAGTGCTCCCTCGCGCGACAACGCGTCAGACTTCGCTGGCTCAAAGAGGGAGAGGCTGCTTCCGCCTTCTCGAAGATCCATGAGGCTCACCATGCTCGTAAAAACAAAATCATCAACCTCTCTGTGGACGGAATGCGAGTTTCCGGGGAGGCCGACCTCGCCCGGGCTGCCTTCGACCATTTCTCGACCATTCTCAGACCCCATACGGACCGTGGCCTCACGATCGACCTTGCAGCCATTGGTCACCCCTCCTTTGACCTGTCCGAGCTTGAGGCCCCTTTTACACCCGACGAGATCTGGGATGCGATCAAAAGGTTGCCCTCCGGCAAATCGCCCGGCCCTGATGGATTCACAAGGGAATTCTTGCGATCATGCTGGGGTATCATCAAGAACGACCTCTGCACCGTCTTCGACAAGCTCTACGCGCTAAATGGGAGCGCTTTCCAGCGCCTCAATGAGGCCCTCATCACCTTGATCCCCAAGAAACCGGATGCGGCCAACTTGTTTGATTAACGCCCGATCAGTCTCATCCACATTGTGGCGAAGCTCTTCGCCAAGGTTCTCTCCTTGCGGCTGGCCCTTCTCGCGTGGTCTCCGAACGAAAGTGCATTGTCGCGAGGATTGTAAGTGCATCTAGTGCCACCCCTAGTTGGTTTTGGAGTATTGACGACAAACCTAGTTGAGGGACTAATGTGTTTGTGAGAATTGCAGGATAACACAGGTAGAAGTCCCTCATTGATTCGGTTTTACTACCAGAGATGACCCCTAAAATGTATGAAGACATTGAAGCCAAAGGTGGTATATGAAGATATTCACATTGAAGACTATGACAAAAGAAGACACGTTATGAAGCCTATGGAGCTCGAAGACTTAGATCTTTCGTAGTTCTTTTTCTTTTGTGTTGAGTCATAGGAACCACCGTACTGTTAAGTGGGGTCCAGGAGAACCAGTCAGAATGACTGAAGTGATGCCTAAACCAAAAACCTATGTCTTCGAGTGAAGACAATGAGAGCGAATCTTGTCCAGAGCCGGACAAGTCAGCTTTGCTTGTAGCCCAAGTAAAGTTGCCATGAGAGTTTGAAATCTGACCGTTGAGACACGTGTCAGTTCCTTAGTGACCCAGGGTCATTTCGGACAAATCAGGTCGGGTTGCCAAGTGGCTATAAATAGCCCACCCCCTACAACCATAAACGGTTGGCTGCTCAGATTTCAGTGCACGGCTTTTGTCGTTTGAGAGCAACCCACCTCGAAGCCTTTGAGAGAAAATTCCTAGCGAGGAGAAAAGCCCTAACCACCCAGAGCCAGAGAACATTGGGCATCACTTAAGTCTTCTTGTCTGTGTGATCTGAAGACTTATTACACTTGAGGACTGTGAATCCTCCAGACGGTTAGGCGTCGCGTTCAGCATCCAAGAGACATTGTGGATGCCAGTGAACGAAGTCTGTGAAGGTTTGGGAGTCTACCTTGAAGACTTACCAGAGTGATTGAGGACTATGTGACCTTAGCTCAAGGAGAATACGGTGAGGACTTGGTGTCCTGAGCTGCGTGTTCAGGACTGGGTTCCGGGACTGTGTGTCCTAAGGTTTAAATACCTAGCCGCTCCAACCAGACGTACAGTTGTCACAGCAACTGGAACTGGTCCAACACATCATTGTCTTCAACGAGTCCGGTTTCATCTTCACTTCCTTTTTCTTACTGTTACTCATTGTGAAGCCATTGCATGCTTGCTCTATCTTTTGTCTTCACAACGTGAATGTATGATCTGTTTGGCTTCATAACTTCTTCCTACCTGATCCTTATTACACTGCAGCTGTTTGTCTTGTGCTTTCACTCTATTGAATACTTGGCCATGGCTTGCCTAGTGTAATCTAATGCATAGTAATAGGCAAAATCTTCACTGTTTGTCTTCATAACTCCCACGTTTTGAAGACTTTCATAAAAATCACCTATTCACCCCCCTCTAGTCGATATAATGCACTTTCAATTGGTATCAGAGCGAGGTGCTCCCTTGTTCTGTGTGATTCGGTTTAACCACCTGGAGTTTTAGCTATGTCGACTGCAGGGATAATCAAAGTCTCCGCTGCGTGCCCCGTCTTCGATGGAACTGAATATCCCTACTGGAAGAATAAGATGCGCATGCATCTTGAAGCTATTGACGTCGACCTATGGTATGTCGTCGAGAACGGCGTTCCCAAGGCTGGAGAAGTTGTCACTGCTGCTGATGTCAAGAAGTTCACTCAACTGGACTCTACTGCCAAAAATATCATCTGTGGTCATCTGACAAAAGGACAGTATGGCCGTGTGAGTGCCTTGAAGACATCTAAGCTGGTCCGGGACTGGCTCTCCAAGGTCAATGAAGGAATCTCAACCCAGAGAGATCAGAGAATCAGTGTTCTTCACAACCTCTTCAACCGCTTCAAGCGAAATGACAATGAGAATGTCCAGCACACATTTGACCGGCTCACTGACATCACAAATGAACTTCAAGCCCTCGGCGCCACTGAGATCACCAAACATGAAATCGTCAAGACGCTGCTGAGATCACTTGATGGTTCGTTTGACATCCTAGCCCTGATGATTCAAGAACGTCCTGATTTCAGGACAATCGATCCGTCTGACATACTTGAGAGGCTCAACACACATGAGTTCCAGCTTTCTGAGAAAAGAGATATCTATGGTCCAAACTATGGGTGAACTCATGCCTTGAAGGCAAAAGCTGTTTCCTCATCTGAAGAAGAATCTGACAGCAGTTCTGGATGATCCTGAAGACATTGGAAGGGACTTGCAATGCTAGTGAAGAAGTTCCAAAAATTCACTAAGAAGAAAGGCTTCAGGAAATCTTCACGATCAAGCTCAAGGAATGATGAAGCTTCTGCTCATGACTACAAGAAGAAAACATGTCACAAGTGCAAGAAAACTGGACACTTCATCTCTGAGTGTCCACAGTGGGACAATGAGAACAGAAGGAAGAAGAAGAGCAAGGAATATGATTCTGACGACAAGAAGAAGAAGAAATACTCAAAGTCTTCTTCCAAGTCTTCCTCAAAGTCTTCATCACACAAGAAGAGCTCATCTGGCAAGGCACGTGCGTTTGTTGGCAAGGAAATGGATTCAGAGGAGGAGTCCTTCTGAGGAGGCAGAGGTGGAGTCTGAGGAGGAGTCTGATTCTGGCATTGCAAGTCTGGCTACAGCATACGTCGCCAAGTCCATCTTCAACACTGAAGACAATGACTTCATCACCGACACTGCAAATGACAAGAACGACTCCACTCCTACCTACTGCTTCATGGCACGCGGTGCCAAGGTAAACACACGCACTACTCGCTATCAAACATCTAGTGACGATGACTCTGACTGTGATTCAAAACCCAGCTACAAAACACTTGCTAAAATTGCAACTGAACAACAGAAAGCTATGGAACATATTCAAAAACTGTTAGACAGAAGCGATGATCTGTTGGGTGCTGAAATGACTCGATCTGAATCCTTAATTGAAGACATAAAAAATCTTCACGTTAAGTATCAGGAACTTGAAGATCGTCTTGATACTCTCTCAACAACTCATGAAAAGCTTTCCTATGATTATCTTCAAAGGAAGCAAGAACTTGAGAAATTGAGAGCGGCTCATGAAGATCTTCAAAAGGAAAACGAGTCACTTCGCGCCGAACAGATCAGTTCCGCTCAGGAAGGATTTGAACCACCATGTCTTAAATGCATTGAGCGTGATAATGCTACTTCTGTTGCTGAATGTTCCACTGCTACTGCTGTTGCAATATCTTCAACTGTTGATGTGGTAACTAACCCCTCTGCTGAGGATACCACTGCTATTGCTGATGAGAATGCTAGGTTGAAGACATTGCTTGAAACAGGGATGTACAAAAGTCTTAAAGGACATCAGACATTATGTGATGTCCTCAAGAAGCAGATTCTGAACCGAAACCCTAGGAAAGAGGGTGTTGGGTTCGTAAGGAAAATAAATGCAGATGGCTCTTACTGGAAACCTGAGCAGTACCCCAAAACCACATGGGTTGCTGCAAAGGAACCTTCAGCAGATCCATCCAATTTATCTGGCTTCACATGTGCTAACCCCATTATTATTGATGAATCCTTTGATGCAAACTATAAACTGTTTAAGAATCAGAATGGTGAAGTGTTTGCCAGGTACATTGGTACTAACTGCAGGAATGGACCGCCTATGAAGAAGATCTGGGTTCCGAAAAAGTGTCTGGAAAATCTTCCTGTGAATGTCTTCATGACACCTCACTTGAAGAAGACAAACCTCAGACCAAAGGCTTCATACGGTCCAAAGGCTTCATACAAACAGAGGACTCACCTGAGTCACACTAACGCAAATGTTTTGCAGGGAAACCATACTCAGGCATATGAATATGAGAGCGGTTCATCAAACCCATGTTCATATGACCAAAAATTATTCTGCTTATTCCTATGAGTATTATTGTCCACCTGCAAGACTGTTTGCTAAGGCTTCAAAGCCAAAATTCTCAGATGCTGCACTTAGACTTATTGCTTCTAAGCCACCCTTGAAGATGTGGGTGGTTAAGAAAGCTTAACTCTCTTTTGCAGGGAAAGGTCTCCAGCAGAAAAACAAAATCTTCTGACGCTATTGCTGGGGACCTTAAAAATCTTGTAGGGCGCAAGATAAAATGCCCGAATGGCATCATTATGTACTTCGTTCCTGAATCGCATGCTACTCTCCCTATTAGTCCTAATCTGGATCTAAGTTTTCATAACCCACTGGTTCGTCAAATGTTTTTGCTTCACAATTCTCTTCGTGAAGCCTATCCCCCTAACTGCACTGTAGGGTACGACACCAGCGTCTTCAAAGTCTTCAGAATGGATTATTGACAGTGGGTGTACAAATCACATGACTGGCAAAAGAAGCCTTCTTATGGACTCAACCTTACGTCCATCCGACAAGAGCCACATCACATTTGCTGACACTGGTAAAAGTAAGGTATTGGGTCTAGGTAGAGTTGCAATCTCAAAGGATCAACACATGGATAAAGTCATGCTTGTTGAATCCCTTGGCTTCAACTTAATGTCTGTCTCAATGCTTTGCGATTTGAACATGATCGTAATGTTTGGAAAATATCGTTGCCTTGTACTAATGGAATCTGACAAGTCTCTAGTGTTTGAAGGGTATCGAAAAGATGATTTGTACGTGGTAGATTTCTCAGCAGGGCCACAACTTGCAGTATGTCTTCTTGCAAAAGCTTCAGAATGCTGGCTTTGGCATCGGAGGCTTGGGCATGCTGGCATGAGGAACCTCCACACCCTTGCGAAGAAGAAGCATGTCATAGGCATCGAGGGCGTCAAGTTCAAGAAAGATCACTTATGCGGTGCCTGTGAAGCAGGGAAGATGACAAGGGCAAAACATCCTTCGAAGACAATCATGACTACTACTCAACCCTTCGAACTGCTCCACATGGATCTTTTCGGTCCCACTCACTACTCAACTTTTACTACTACTGCTTGCCTCTATGGCTTCGTCATTGTTGATGATTACTCTAGATATACTTGGGTGCACATAATCCTTTACAAGACTGAAGTGCAGGATGTCTTCAGACGCTT
>NC_053024.1:479749960-479836171 GCF_003073215.2 Triticum urartu
CGCGAGGGTCTGTTCTTGGCTGGGGCGATGAACTGCTGGGAGGAGTTCAGCCACCTTTCTCTCTCTCTCTATGCTTCCTCTTACTCGTCGGCCGGCCGAACCCCTTGCTATGTGGGTGGCTGGTCCTATTTATAGAGGCCCTGGTCCTCTTCCCAAATATTGAGCGGGAAGGGAGCCAACAATGGCGGGCTAATTTGAAGGGGGACAGCAAGTATCAACTATCCTGACAAAAGCAGTCTTCGCCTGCGCAAAGCTCTAGTGATGACGCCGTCTTGGGCTCCACGGTGACCTCTGTCTCGTAGTCCTCCTGGTCTTGTTCTCGTTGCACCGAAACGGCAACCTTTGCCTGATGCCTCGGTACTCCGCGGCTGTGCTTGTCCCCTTTGCACCAAAGAGGAAAGGAGGACGCCGCGCGGGCTGGCACCCGCCTGGCGCCCCGAGTCGTCATGGCTTGCGTCACGGGCACCTCGCGAGGTACCCCGCCTTGATCTCTCCGCCTCTTCGCGAGCCAGCCTGACGAGGCTGTGCCTGAGGAAGGTCCGTGTCGTCCGCCCCGTGAGGCTTGGCCCCTCGCGAGGGCCTTGAGTCTTGTGTTGATGAAGATGGGCCGTGCTGGGCCCCCTTTGAGCCACGCCGCAGGCAGGCAAGTCTGGGGACCCCCATTCCCAGAACGCCGACAGGCGCCGCCCCCTTCCCTAGTCCAATTCGGACTAGAGGGGGAGGGGCGCGCGGCCCTGCTTTGGCTGGCCCTCTCTCTCTCCACTAAGGCCCATGTGGCCCATTAGTTCCCCCCGGGGGGTGTTCCGGTAACCCTCCGGCACTCCGGTTTTCTCTGAAATCACCCGAAACACTTCCGGTGTCTGAATATAGCCATCCAATATATCAATCTTTATGTCTCGACCATTTCGAGACTCCTCGTCATGTCCGTTATAATATCCGGAACTCCAAACTACCTTCGGTACATCAAAACACATAAACTCATAATACCGATCGTCACCGAACGTTAAGCGTGCGGACCCTACGGGTTCGAGAACTATGTATACATGACCGAGACACGTCTCCGGTCAATAACCAATAGCGGAACCTGGATGTTCATATTGGCTCCCACATATTCTATGAATATCTTTATCGGTCAAACCGCATAACGATATATGTTGTTCCCTTTGTCATCGGTATGTTACTTTCCTGTGATTCGATCGTCGGTATCTCAATACCTAGTTCAATCTCGTTACCGGCAAGTCTGTTTACTCATTCCGTAATGCATCATCCCGTAACTAACTCATTAGTCACATTGCTTGCAAGGCTTATAGTGATGTGCATTACCGAGAGGGCCCGAAGATACCTCTCTGATACTCAGAGTGACAAATCCTAATCTCGATCTATGCCAACTCAGCAAACACCATCGGAGACACCTGTAGAGCATCTTTATAGTCACCCAGTTACGTTGTGACGTTTGATAGCACACTAAGTGTTCCTCGGTATTCGGGAGTTGCATGATCTCATAGTCATAGGAACATGTATAAGTTATGGAAAAAGCAATAGCAACAAACTCAATTATCATCGTGCTAAGCTAATGGATGGGTCAAGTCAATCACATCATTCTCTAATGATGTGATCCCATTAATCAAATGACAACTCATGTCTATGGTTAGGAAACATAACCATCATTGATTCAACGAGCTAGTCTAGTAGAGGCATGCTAGTGACATTCTGTTTGTCTATGTATTCACACATGTACTAAGTTTCCGGTTAATACAATTCTAGCATGAATAATAAACATTTATCATGATATAAGGAAATATAAATAACAACTTTATTATTGCCTCTAGGGCATATTTCCTTCATGCCCTGCATCACTAGCGAGATACCATCTTGTTATATCATATTATGATTTTTTTGAGAACGTGTTGTCATCCGAGATTTGTTATTATTGCTCGCTAGTTGATTATGCCGTTGATATGAGTAAACATGAGACCTAAATGTTATTGTGAATATGGTTGGTTCATAATCTTTGCTGAAAACTTGAATGCTGGCTTTACATATTTACAACAACAAGACCAAACAGAGTTTGTAAAAGTTTTTCTTTATCACTTTCAGTTTGTCAACTGAATTGCTTGAGGACAAGCAAAGGTTTAAGCTTGGGGGAGTTGATACGTCTCCAATGTATCTACTTTTCCAAACACTTTTGACCTTGTTTTGGACTCTAACTTGCATGATTTGAATGGATCTAACCCAGACTGATGTTGTTTTCAGCAGAATTGCCATGGTGTTATTTTTGTGCATAAATAAAAGTTCTTGGAATGACCTAGAAATTTACGGAGACACATTTTGGAATTTATAAAAAATACCGGCGAAAGAATCAACACCAGGGGGGCCCACACCCTGTCCACGAGGGTGCAGGGTGCGCCCCCCTGGGCGCGCGCCCCTGCCTCGTGGGCCCCCTGAGGCTCCACCGACATCAACTCCAACTCTATGTATTCACGTTCGGGGAGAAAAAATAAGAGAGAAGGATTCATCGCGTTTTACGATACGGAGCCGCCGCCAAGCCCTAATCTTCATCGGGAGGGCTGATCTGGAGTCCGTTTGGGGCCCTGGAGAGGGGAATCCCTCGCCATCGTCATCATCAACCTTCCTCCATCACCAATTTCATGATGCTCACCTCCGTGTGTGAGTAATTCCATCGTAGGCTTGCTGGACGGTGATGGGTTGGATGAGATTTACCATGTAATCGAGTTAGTTTTGTTAGGGTTTGATCCCTAGTATCCATTATGTTCTAAGATTGATGTTGCTATGACTTTGCTATGCCTAATGCTTGTCACTAGGGTCCGAGTGCCATGATTTCAGATTTGAACCTATTATGTTTTCATGAATATACGTGAGTTCTTGATCCTATTTTGCAAGTCAATAGTCACCTAATATGTGTTATGATCCGGTAACCCCGAAGTGACAATAATCGGGACCACTCCCGGTGATGACCATAGTTTGAGGAGTCCATGTATTCACTAAGTGTTAATGCTTTGTTCCGGTACTCTATTAAAAGGAGGCCTTAATATCCCTTGGTTTCTAATAGGACCCCGCTGCCACGGGAGGGTAGGATAAAAGATGTCATGCAAGTTCTTTTCCATAAGCACGTATGACTATATTCGGAATACATGCCTACATTACATTGATGAACTGGAGCTAGTTCTGTGTCACCCTATGTTATAACTATTGTTTGAGGAATCGCATCCGACATAATTATCCGTCACTGCTCCATTGCCTATGAGCTTTTCACATATTGATCTTTGCTTAGTTACTTTTCCGTTGCCATTGTTACAATCACTATAAAAACTACTACTGTTACTTTTGCCACCGTTACCGCTACTTCCATATTACTTTGCTACTAAATACTTTGCTGCAGATATTAAGTCTTTCAGGTGCAGTTGAATTGACAACTCAACTGTTAATACTTGAGAATATTCTTTGGCCCCCCTTATGTCGAATCAATAAATTTGGGTTGAATACTCTACCCTCGAAAACTGTTGCGATCCCCTATACTTGTGGGTTATCAGAATATCCGGGGACGGGTATGCGAGTATCACGCGGTAGTTTACCCAGGTTCGGGGCTCTCCGGAGAGATAATACCCTACTCCTGCATGTCTGGATATATATGGTGTACATGTCTGGTACAGAGTTGCTCCTGGAGTTGTATCTGAGGTCAGTGCTATAGGCATCTGGCCTCGTATTTGTGAGCACAAATGCTTGGGCATGCCTGCCCGTGGTCGGGTGGCCATATGAGCTAGTGGCCATGTGTGGCCATGAGTGTGTGCCTGAGAGCATGTGTGTGCCCATACATGGGTGAATGGATGTGTGGGCTAGCTTAGGAAGTAAGCTATGTGAGAATGGGTGTGGGCATGGTGGGTGGTGGCCCACCCACCAACTACACTATTCGGGGGACATTGATGTGACGTGTTACACCTGCTACAGCACTCCACTATTCTCCAGCAGTGCCGGGTATGACCGTCTCGTCGGGGTCTTGTCGGTGTCGGGTCGAAGCAGCGGTTGACTCAGCGCAGCAGGCCGGCTGGAGCAGCCGGACGGAGAGCAAGCCGGGTGGCGAGCCAGCCCAGGCAGTTGGATAGGGGCCGTCTGGGGCGGCCTGAGCAGTCGGACTGAGGGGCTTTGCTAGCCCCCGATGTCTTGAAATATTGTCTTGTCGTCTTCGGGGTACCCGTGGTCAATCACCCCGACATTGATGTTGAAGTGTTAAGACCTTGGAGACAACAAGAGCGGGGCTTGAGTCTTCGTCACGAAATACTTGATCGTCTTCATCTTCGTTTACTTGCCGGTGCATGGCCACTTGCTCAAGGGCTTCCATTTCGCCTTCACTCATGGAGTCATAAGTACCATCGTCATTGAAGATCATGGTGCGCTTGTTTGTACATTCGAAGGACTTGTGGCCTCGGCCGCCGCATGTAAAGCATTTGAAGGAACTTGTCTTGATGGTCTCATCGGTTGGGGTAGATGATGATGAAGCTCTCGGCTTGAAGTTGCTTGTAGTAGGAGGACGAATGGAGGTCGTCGAAGTTTTCTTGTAACTTGATTTGTCGTCGTTGCTTGTAGATGGCTTGGTTGAGGTAGAATGTGTTGGAGTCGTTGAAGCTTGTGGGTTGGAGAAACCATAGGACTTGGATGAGAACTTGGCATATTTGAAGTCATCTTGCACTTGACGTCCCGCTTTGGTAGCTTGATGCACTAGCTCGATGAGGTTCGAGTATGGTTGGAAGTCGGCGATCTTCTTGATAGGATGATTGAGTCCATTCAAGAAATGTGCCATAGTTTGCTCATCATCTTCCGTGACATTAGCTCGTATCATGGCAATCTCCATTTCCTTGTAGTATTGTTCAACGCTCTTGGTTCCTTGCTTGAGGAGTTGGAGTTTCTTGAAGAGGTCGCGGTTGTAGTATGTTGGCACGAAACGTACTCTCATGACGTCCTTCTTTTGCGCCCAAGTAGTGATGGGTGGGTTGCCTTTTGCCTCACGACGCTCAATGACTTGTTCCCACCAAATGAGGACGTAGTCTTGGAACTCAAGGGATGCCATCGCGATCTTCTTCTCTTCCTCATAGTTGTGCAAGCGGAAGATTTTGTCAACTTTCAATGCCCATGAAAGGTACTCTTCGGGATCATTGCTTCCATTGAACTTGGGCATGGTGAACTTTAGCTTGCCGTATCATTGCTCTTCATTGTGTTGGGGTCAGGGATGATGACGTCCTTGACGAGGAGGATTGTCTCCCTCAACTTGCTCTTGTCTTGGAGGATCTCAATTGTCTTCTTATTCTTGTCGAACTTGAGGTGCTTGTCGAGCTCGTGGAGGAGCTTGAGGGACTTGACGATGCACTCTTGATTGAGAAATCCTCTCTTGAACTTCATCGCGAAGCGCTTCTTGTTGCTCACGAGCTTGTCGGCTGCACGTGGCTACGGCTCGACTTGAATCTCGGAGGGGACGTTGTGCCTCAAGTGCTTGAGCTTCACGTAGTTGTTGTTCTTAATGTTGTGCCTCGACGTCTTGCTCCTCTTGAAATTTACGCGCTCGCTCTTCCTCTTCTTGTTGGCATTGACGTTGTCGTTCTCGTGCTTGCGCGAAAGTAGCTTGGTTTTGACGGTGGCTTTGCTCTTGAGAGTCGTTGTTCTGTAGAGGATTTCGGTTTGCTTGACGGTCTTGGCGCACGACACGTCAAAGAGTATTCGATGTTGGTGTACTTGAGCCGGAGATGGTGTCGTCGGAGTGTCGACTTGAGCGGCTCTGTCTTAAGTAGGACGACCAAGTGGAAGAAGGGCGTTTGAGCAACAAAGCATGGATCTCATCCATTCTTGCGTCATTCTCTTGTTTGTGGTCGTCGAGCTTGTGGTCAAAGTAGTCTCTTGTAAGTTGCTTGGAGAGTCACAAGTCGGTGGCGAGGTTGTCGATGCGTTCGCTCATTGCTTGTTGCTTTTGATGCAAAGCTCATTGTGCACCAAAGAGGTGGCCCTTTGTGACGTAGGAGGACATGTCGTCGTCTTGCTCGATGAAGAGTGGGTTGGTAGAAGTACTTGGCCTATCCATCATTCCAATCAAATATGTGAGTGGGAGAAAGAGAAGAACTTATACCAAATGTACCTTGACCGATGTTGAAGATGGATCAATGATCACTCAAATGTGGAACAAGGAAATATCACAATTGGTACCAATTCTTGTCGGTTTCTCACACCACACAAGTAAAATCTTATAGTGGAGCTTGGTTAGGATGGTGGCACAAAATTTGATGCAATTGTTAGTGAACTTCAATAATGTTGGAAAAGATTCACAAATTTGCAAATGCAACAAGTAGACCAATAGCCAAATTTGGTAAACGGGAACTCACACACGGAGAGATAAATGGGGTCGTGCAACCAAGGAATGAGCCAAAATGTGGAGTCCACGAAAATGCTCGTGTTGCACAACACTAGAGAGACGCTAGCATGATTGCACAATAGGCGGATACGAAGACTTGTGCACAACCTACTAAGCAAAAATGCAATGACTTCTATCCCAAGTATGCTCTATGTATGGTATTCCGATGATACGATCCAAGATGATCTAGTATGACAATCTTAATGTAGTATGATGCTATGGTTCTTGCTTAAAAGCTTTTTACTTATCTTTTCCTTTTGCTTAAAAGCTTGGTTGGCTCTTTCTCTTTTGAGCTCTTTTCTCATGCAATGCTTCACGAGCCAAGATATCAATTGAGTATGCGATGACAACTTTGTGACACAAAAGATGATACCAAGATATGCACCACGATGATATGGTATGTATGCTATGGGGTGTATGATCACTAATGTGCACAAGTGACGTTGCCAGCAATACTCAAAGGCTAGTCTCGATGGGTAAGATACGCAAAATTGGGCTATGGTGGTTATCAATGTAAATGGCAAGAATGTGAAAATATGGTATGTCATGATACCAAGCTGAGGTTACCGTTGAGGTTGGTTGTTTGTAAGCAAGAACGGATGACAGTGACCAAATAGTGAAGTGGTCGTTGTTGATGACGAGCCGTGGCAAAGATGAGCAGTGGTGATGTTGATGTCGAACCATACCTAAATAGCCGAAACACAATAGGACATGGAACCGCAACTCAAATTCTCAAAGCAAAATGTGACAAAATTGTCGAAGTTTGTAGCGGGTAAGCGATGGTGGTGCTATGCGGAAGTGCTGGTTGTATGCGGAGGTGGAAGTGGGCACCGGAACAAAATTTGGCAGAGGTTAGGTGGAAAACGAAGCAGTGGATGGAAGTGATGTTGTCAGGGGCCGGATGTCCCGGTTCTGGATCCGTGGATGAACTCGAGGAACTCCGCGTGGAAGAGGCAAATTGGGGCAAAAATCGGGGGATTTTGTGGATGAAAATTGGGGAAAAGATGGGGGAAAGCTAGATGTACCTGCAACACACGAAATCCGCAGATCAAATCCAAACAAAACTTCATCACACCAACAAATCACAAATTTTTTGGGGGCTATTTTTGGTGGGGATTTTCGAATTTAGGACGAAATCAAGCAAAAGAAAGGCTAGAAAAACAAGGGGTAGGGGCTCCAAATTCATGATCAACATTGCTTTGATCCAAGATGATGTAGGGTGGAACCCTAGATAGCCGATCTTTCACGAAAGGAGCGGATCCCGCTGAAAGAACATGCGGTGCCCCCATGTTTGGTTTTGGTAATTGATGACAATCTACATGGACTAATGGTTGCCTTGAGTTATATTTGAAGGTTTTGTCCATAGGCTTTTCTTGGAGTACATGTGTTGGTTTCAAGGAGAGTTTGTGTCGACCAAGGTGCTATTCAAGGAATTACCTAAAGATTGGTCTTGTGAGAGGTTGATCAAGACTAAGTCAAAGAGTGAATCAAGTTGATCAACCCACAAAGCATAGAAGATGTACCGAGAGGGATCAAGTGATCCCATGGTATGGTAAGCATTGCCAATTACGTTTTGTGTACTAACCCATGGTCTTCGTGAGAGTTCTTTGTGGGGTTAGGTTGCGGTGTGCAAGTTCAAGTGGAGCATCATGAAGAGATCAAATGCTTGAAGCTTGCCGTCCATTGTGGTGACAATGGACCTGTGAAGATGTGCGGAAGAGTGGCTCACCCATAGTGGAGTATGGGGGAGCAATCAACTAGTCTTCATCGAGCCAACACAATCAAGAAAGGTGGTCCAACTTGAGGAAGTCAAGATCGTCATCATCTAGCTCAAGTGGACTATGTGCAAGACAAAGGTTTGCCCTTGATAGGTTTTCTATTTTACCAGTCTCATAGTGGTGGTTGGGAGACCGGGTTATAGGATCGATTGCCGTATTATCAAGGGGGGCTCTCGACGAGTAGCTTGATCGTATCGTTCGTAGAGAGCTCAAACCATTTCATCCTTGCATCATCTTTCTTGGTTCTTGTTTGGTTCTATTTATGAGTTTTAGAGCTTATGGTCATCTTGGTGACAAGCTCGAGTTCATCGAAAACGGAGTTCACTCACATCTTCTTTGTTGTTTTTGATGTTGGAGGTTATGCCGGTTCTTCTCGGTTGGAGGTTTCACTCCTCTATTTGTTGTCATACCTCCCCTGCCTCTTCTTACTATAACCAGTCGCTGTTTTGATGCTACTCGCTGTCTTGTATCCAACAAGCTTGAGTTTGCTCAATTCGGAGCTCGTATGAAGAAGTTATGGCAGTTCTGGTTTTCTCCCTGCGGTAGTACCGCGGTCGGCAGCAGTAGTACCGCTTGTAGCATCAAGCGGTAGTACCTCTCCAGTACCGCCTCGATTTTGGGTCCTGCTCTTTTCGTGTTGGGTTTAGCAATAGTTGCACGGCAGTAAGGCACGGTAGTTCCGCCTACCTCCTATAAGCGGTAGTACCACTCCGGTCGGGCGGTAGTACCACTACTGCATTACTGCCGCCGTACTCTGCTCTTCCCTGCCTCTTTTTGGTCCCGTGTTCTGCTCCTCCAGCGGTAGTACCGTCGGGGTGAGCGGTAGTACCGCTTATATGCGGTACACCTCCCCAAGGTTCATGTTTTGTTGCTCCTTTTCCCTGCTTCTTCCGCCTAAGCGGTAGTACCGCTCGTGTGCGGGCTGAGCACATAACGGTTGGTTTTTCCCCCTCCTATAAAAGGGGGTCTTCTTCCCCAATGAACCTAATCCTTTGAGCTCGTGTTCTTCCCCCATTCTTGACCTTTTTCGAGCTTGCTAACTCTTAATCCCTCCATGGATTCTTGCTAGTTTTTGAGGGAAAAGAGAGAGGAGATCTAGATCCACATTTCCACCAATCACTTTCTCCTCTATGTGAGGGGAACCCCTTGGATCTAGATCTTGGAGTTCTTGGTGTTCTCCTTCTTGTTCTTCCTCTCATTTTCCTCCCTGGCATTAGTTGCTTCGGTGGGATTTGAGAGAGAAGAACTTGGGCACTCCGTGTGCCCTTGCCATTACATTTGGTGCATCAGTTTGAGTTCTCCACGGTGATACGTGGAAGTTACAAGTTGAGAAGCTTATTACTCTTGGGTGCTTGGTACCCTTGAGCTTGTTCCTCTTGGGTGCTTGGGCGCCCTAGACGGTTGGTGGTGTTCGGAGCTCAATCATTGTGGTGTAAAGCTCCGGGCAAGCGTCGGGGTCTCCAATTAGGTTGTGGAGATTGCCCCGAGCAATTTGACGGGTACCGGTGACTGCCCCTAAGGGTCCCTTAGTGGAATCACGGCATCTTGCATTGTGCGAGGGCGTGAGGAGATTACGGTGGCCCTAGTGGCTTCTTGGGGAGCATTGTGCCTCCACACCGCTCCAAACGGAGATTAGCATCCGCAAGGGTGTGAACTTCGGGATACATCGTCGTCTCCGCATGCCTCGGTTATCTCTTACCCGAGCCCTTTACTTATGCACTTTACTTTGTGATAGCCATATTGTTCTTTGTCTTATATCTTGCTATCACATAGTTGCTTATCTTGCTTAGCATAAGTTGTTGGTGCACATAGGTGAGCCTAGTTGTTTTAGGTTTTATGCTTGGCAAATTAACCGCTAGGTTTATTCCGCATTTGTTTCAAGCCTAAACCGCAATTATTTTAAAACGCCTATTCACCCCCTCTAGGCGACATCCACGATCTTTCACCCGCGGTGAACACGAAGAACACGAGGAGAAATCACGAGGGGAAATATGAGAGAATCACTCAAATCAACAAGAAATGATTACACATGTGCTAGATTCTCGAAACACAAAGAGAGATACACAATCCAAAGTCAACAAGGGACGATACAAAGGGTAACAGGTTCTTCTCCGTGAGGAGGTCTTGATGTCTTCCCGTTAGGGGTCTTGAATCCAAGGTGGATCTTCTCCAAAGAGGTGATGGTCCCTCACGATGGAGTAGATCCGGATGGATGAGCGAAGCTCTATCTCACATATGAGCTAACACAACGCTAACCCTGGAAAGAGGGAGGAGGAGGAGTATATATAGTCTAGGGGGTCGAAGGGGTACATGGGCCTTGGCCCTACACTGTGCGCAGACAGGGGAGGCCGGATGTCCGGGCTGGAGGGGCCGAATGTCCGGGCTGGCGGGTTCGGTCTTGTTGCATTTGGGAAGGCGGGCGCCGGATTTCCGGGCTTGGTCCTGATTTCCGGGTTGGGGCCAGATGTCTGGGCTGAGGCCAGATGTTCGGGGCCTGTAGGTGCTTGGTGGCTGGGCGGCTGTTGTGGGCGATGCTCCAGGGGCCGGATGTCCGGGGTCATGGCCGGATGTCCAGGGCCTGGAAGCTGTTCTTGACTCCTTCTGTTGGTTCTTTTCATCCGTGAACTTGGGGACTTGTCCGTCTTCACATGCATCTTCAGGAGGGTCCTCTTGGTACCTGATCATGCACAACATTCTGGACTTAGGTAGTAGCCATGTCTCGAGTGGATCATATGTGATATCACTAAGGAAGGATGTCACCTCGGTCTTGAGAGCTCTAGCTCTAGCTCGTGTTATAGGTCCTCTTGGCACTTGGTGAGACGACGGTAGGTCCATGGGGATGATCGTAGGATGCTCCGCATCACTACCCCTGACGTGTGGGCCTGGATCCACACGGCAGTGTGCCAACTACACGTCAAGGGAGCTGCGTCTGAATCAAACTTCAATATAATCTATACCAATATAAAAAGACCCAAAGGGGCAGATCCAATTAATCTTGGCCATCAAATCATGTCAATCCAACGACCTAGACTGCTTCAATGTCGAGCGCTCAACACGTTTAGCGTGCAGTTAATTTCATGCCAAATATAGTGCTAATCACATAATAACACGCAAATAATATCCTAATTAATATCCGCATGCACTTAGTATACTTCCAAATTAACATGCATTGCACATACACATTGACTAGTCAATATAAAAAGACTCAAAGAGGCAGATCTAATTAATCTCGGCCATCAAATCATGTCAATCCAATGACCTAAATTGCTTTGATGTCGAGCGCTCAACACGTTTAGCGTGCATTTAATATCATGTCAAATACAGTGCTAATCACATAATATCATGCAAATAATATCCCACTTAATATCCGCATGCACTTAATATAATTTCAAATTAACATGCATTGCACATACACATTGACTAGTTTTATAAAGTTGTTGAAACTATAAATGATGGAGATATCTCAGCCTCTGGGGCTACAACTATCTTCTTTGATTGCACCATGCTTACAAGTTTTGCTAACATAAAATGCAAGCATTGTAGGAGTTACAGAGAATGTTATCTATACCAATATAAAAAGATCAAGAGGGGCAGATTCAATTAATCTCGTCCATCAAACCATGTCAATCCAATGTCAAGCGTTCAACATGTTTAGTGTGCAATTAATATCATACCAAATACCAATTATTTGTGTTAATCACATAATTAACATACATCCTACCTAATATAAACATGCAATTTACGCACAATTGATATCCTACCTAATATAAATAAGGAATTAATTTTCTCCTCAATATTAACATGCATTGCATGTACTACACTTTTACTAGTTACAACAAATACACCATTATAATACCAATGGCCCCAAAAACTTAGGAGCCCTCCCGAGCGGTGACTAGGGTTTCGAGGGGAAACGGCGGCACACGTCAGATCTCGATCGGCGGGGCGCGTTAGGGCGGCGTGAGATGGAATCCATTCGGCGCTGGCAAAGGGAAGGAGGGAGCTCTCTCGCCACGCGCGGCGAGGGCGCGACTGGAGGAGGCGATGGGCAAGTTGGATCTGACGGAAGAGGAGGCTACGTCGCTGGTGCTCGACGACGCCGACGATGGTGAGCCGGTGAAGTGGTCATTGGCGGGCAAAGTCCTTACATCGACACACGTTCCATATTCCAGACGATTTCCAATGCCCTTCGGCCAGCATGGGGAAACCCTAAGGGCCTGTCGTTCCGGTCCGCAGGGGAGAACATCTTCGTGGCAGAATTTGCATGCAAGCGTGATCTCGAGCGTGTTTGGGAAGGAAGCCCATGGCATATTAGTAAGCATGTAGTGATTCTCTCGGTGTTCAACGAGTGTATGAAGCCGTCTGAGTTGCAGTTCAACAAATTGCAGCTTTGGGCTAGAGTTCTCAACCTGCCCTTCAATCTCCGCAATGAAAAGCGAGGGCAGGTGGTGGCGAAACAGATCGATGCTAACGCCCAATCAACACAGTTTGACCCAATTGGGGGGTTTCTTGAGGACGAGGGTTACAATTGATGTCAACAAACCTCTACGGAGGTGGATACTTATTGATTCAGCTGCTCGGGGTGGCCGCGACTGGTATGACATACAATACGAGAACGTCCCAAATTTCTGTTTTTCGTGTGGCCGTCTTGGCCACGCTAACTGATGTGCCCGTCGCCTGGGACAAGGGATGACAACGGCGACCTACCGTTCAAGACAAGCCTCAGAGCGCCAGAGGATAAGAGGAGGACTGGGTCGAGCGACAACTCCAGGAGCCAGCCAGAGCAACTCAAAACATAGTGGACGAGGCGATGTTCCTGCATCAAGCTCGACCAAGGATTCCAACCCCGAGGTCACCTCACCTGAAGAGAAGCATGCACGGCAATAAGAGGAAGGGTGGACCACCAAAGCAAGTTTACAGAAAGGTTATCATGCCCGCTGAACCAATTGAGGATCAGGAGAACTCTCAGGCCAACACGATCATACAATATGATCTACGATGGCAAGGGGTGTTAAAGAAACGGATGAGCGGGAAGGAGAACGTGCACCCAAGAAGAAGAGGGACACACCAACTACTTCGGAAAACTCGGGCGGGCGCTGCAGGGCAGCCCTGCCAGTCCCAATGAGTTGCATAAGCTGGAACTGCCGGGGGCTTGGGAACCCCGGGCAGTTCACGAGCTTCGCAACGTTGTGAAGCAAGAAGGGCCCGTGCTGGTTTTTGTCATGGAGACGAAGATCAGTGGAAAGCGAGTCGAGGATCTGCGACATACTCTAGGGTTTGCAGGCAGTTTTGCAGTAAATAGTGACGGCCTTAGCGGAGGCATAGGGCTGTTCTGGTCCAATGACATTAAGGTTGAGCTTAAAAACTTCAGTAAAAATCATATTGATGTGATGGTCAGTTCAGACACCATGGGCTTGAACGCGTGGAGGTTTACAGGATTCTATGGAGCGCCAAGAGCATCTGATCGTCACCATAGCTGGCGATTCCTTAGAACACTCCATAGCATTTCACATGGTGCGTGGATGTGTGCCGGAGACTTCAATGAAACTCTATATCCCCATGAACACTTCAGCAGAACTGATCGCCCCGAGCGACAGATGAGGGAGTTTCGAGAGGTCACAGATGACTGTGCTCTCCAAGATCTTGGCTGGTCGGGCGTGGCCTATACATGGGACAACCGACAATCTGGAGATGCCAATGTCAAAGCACGGCTTGATAGGGCCTTTGCTAATGAGGAGTTCCGACAGATGTTCGAACACACACGGGTCAGGCATGTGTGTGCGGTGGAGTCTGATCACTGCTTCATTATAGCTAAGTTCAGAAACCAAGCCTTTTCACATAGACCACCGGGTTCTAAGCAATTCCGTTATGAGAACATCTGGCAATCTCACCAGGATTATGAGCAGCTCATTACAAATACTTGGCGGGGTCAGACACGCGTTTCGGGGCTGCAAGGAATTATGGACTCCCTAGGGCAACTCCAGCGACAACTCGAGCCCTGGGGGTTGCGCGAGTTTGGCAGTTTGACAAGGACAGTCAGGAACTTGCAGAAACGATTGGACAAGCTGCGCCAACGATCGGTGGGGCGAGGCCCTACGGATGAGGAAAAGAACGTCATGCAGAAGCTCCAAGAGGCGATGCACCTCGAGGAGACATGGCTGAGACAGCGTTCCCGAGTTCCATGGCTCCGAGACGGAGACCGTAATACAACATATTTTCAAGCTCAGGCCAGAAAACGGAAGTGGGCAAACATGATTGTGGGACTCAAGCGTGCTGATGGCTCTGTTTGTGTCTCGGAGGCGGAGGACAAAGCTGAAGTCCAAGCTTTCTACCAAGCTTTGTATACATCGCAAGGTGCTAATGACACTAGCGCGCTGTTATCACATGCTCCACCGAAGGTAACGCTTGAGATGAATGAGATGCTATGCAAACCATATGAGGCCGAGGAGGTGCACCAAGCATTGTTCCATATGGCCCCATCCAAAGCGCCCGGAGTGGATGGCTTCACTGCCGGCTTCTTCCAACGCCATTGGAAGCTGCTGCGGGATGAGGTGACTCAGGCGGTGCTTGCTTTTCTCAACGGTGGAGAACTACCGGTGGGTCTTAATGACACATCGATTACACTGATCCCCAAGGTATGTCACCCTTAGAGCATATTGCAGTACCGTCCTGTTGCACTTTGCCCTGTTCTTTACAAATTGGCAGTCAAGGTGATTGCTAACAGGCTACGGCTATGCATGAATGACATTGTTAGTGAAGAACAGAGTGCATTTGTTCCGGGTCGACTGATAACGGATAACATTCTTGTCGCTTTTGAGAGTGTGCACACTATGAGGCGACGGAAGAAAGGGAAAAATTATACTTGTGCAGTTAAGCTGGATATGATGAAGGCTTACGATAGAGTGGAGTGGCATTTTTTGGAAGCAATGCTCTTGAAACTGGGGTTCCATGCGGATCTGGTCAGGCTGATTATGAAATGTGTCACTTCAGTGAGATTTTCAGTTCGTGTCAACGGCGAGCTGCAACCCTTCTTTAACCCATCGAGAGGGCTTCGGCAGGGATGTCCAGTGTCCCCATACCTTTTTCTGCTCTATGCCGAAGGCTTCTCATCGCTGCTGAAGCACTATGGAAGCTTTGTTGATCAAGGAATAAGGGTGAACTTCAGAGCACCATGGGTGAGCCACCTCCTGTTCACCGACGACGGTCTTAGTTTTATTAAGGCGGACACAGAGAGTGCAACAAGATTGAATGAAATTCTAGAGATTTACGGGGAAGCATCGGGACAGAGTGTTGACAGAAGCAAAAGCTCAATCTTCTTCAGTCCCAACACACCCGAACCTCTTAGACAAGTTCTGAAACTAACACTTGGTGTTCCAGTGGAGGCTTTTTCAGAACGGTACCTCGGTCTTCCGACAGCTGTTGGAAAGATAAACATCGGTACCTTTGAGTACCTAGGGGACAGAGCCCGAGGGTATATGCAAGGTTGGTCGGAGAGGCTTTTTGCTTGCGCCGGGAGAGAAGCACTTCTCATATCTATTGTCCAAGCAATTCCGACGTTCAGCATGAGTTGCTTTCTCTTGACGAAGAAGGTGTGCAAGGGTTTGACCTCCAATATGGCAAAATTCCGGTGGGGGAGTTCCATTGACAGAAGATCACTCCATTGGATCTCATGGGACAAACTTGCAACACCAAAGTGTAATGGCGGTATGGGCTTCCGTGATCTGCGGATCTTTAACTTGGCATTGTTAGGAAAGTATGGATGGCGCTTCATGACAAACCCTGATTCCTTGTGTGCCAGGGTAATGAAAGGGAGATATTTTCCTGACACGGACTTCATGCATGCCTCGGTACCGAACTCCTCCTCGGCGACGTGGAGAGCTATAGTGGCAGGCCGTGAAGCCTTGCAGGCGAGACTGGTGAAGCGGGTCGGCAATGGGTCCTCTATATCTGTATGGGAGGACAAGTGGATCCCTTCTACGGTTACAATGTCATCGATGCTACGACCAGCAAATGCGACAGTCCTTACTGTCGATGAGTTGATTGATACGGAAAGCTGGAGTTGGCGAAGGGAACTAGTAAGAGAAAACTTCATTGCACCGGATGTGACAGCAATTCTGAATATTCCGCTACAGCGGGGAGGAGGTGAGGATTTTCTCGCGTGGGCACATGAGAAGTCAGGCAACTACTCTGTTAAATCAGCGTACCGGGCTCTAGTGAATCAGAAAGAGCGTTTAGCTCTAGATGAATGGCAGGCTATCGGCACTTCAGTGAATCAACAACAGATGTGGAACGCAATCTGGAAACTCAAAGTCGTCCCGAAAGTGAGGGTGTTCTGGTGGCGGGTGATGAGGGGCATCTTACCTGATGAATGCACCCTTAAACACCGCCACATAAGACAGATCAACACTTGTAAAATTTGTCTAGCCATGGAGGAGGACTTGGAACATGCACTGCTGCACTGTTCGCATGCGAGGAGGTTTTGGGAGGAAACAAGATTGTTATTTCATGTGGATCTACCTCGGCTCCATCCTCTTACTTGGACGAAAGACATTCTCTGCGATCCCCGATTCTCTGACAAGGAACGGGCGATATTCATCACAGTGATGTGGGCAATTTGGACGTCTCGAAACTGACTGACTCACGACAAGGAGGGGTGGAATCCAGCCTATTCGGTCAGACGGGTTAGAGAAGATCTAGCCATCTTGGAATTACCCAGGCAGCAGGAGATCACACTACCCGGCTTTGGCTGGGATCCTCCTGACGATCCTCATATTAAGATCAATACAGATGCTGCGGTTCACCTCGATGATGGCAATGCAGGAGCGAGAGGGGTCGCCCGCTCGTCCTCAGGCTTCAAGGGTGCATGGTGCAAACCGATATCGGGTGTTACGGATCCTCTCATCGCGGAGGCTCTAGCGCTGAAGGAAGGAGTTCTTCTTGCTACACTTTGAGGCTTCACGCATGTGATCATGGAGACTGACTGTCTAGAGGCAGTTCACCTCTGGAACTCTCGCTATACCGGTCGGTCGGTGATAGCACCTATCTTGTTAGAAATTGGAGAGCTAGCACTTAGTTTTACTTCTTTTCGCATTCAGCATGTAATGAGAACAACCAATGGTCATGCACACTTGTGTGCTAAGCGTGCTTGTACGCTTAATGTGACCGAGAGCTGGCTCGATACCACTACTGGCTTTCTGATCAGCAACCTATTGGCTGACTGTTCAGCGAACGCCTTTGTTGAATAAAGCTCTCTAAAGTTCCCCGCAAAAAATAGTTACAACAAATACGTGAGTACTCCTATATCGCTTGTAATTACATTATTATGGGATTGAAGGAGTAGCTTATATCCTGTCTAGGAATAAATAGTTTTGAAAAATTTGAAACAATGTGTGGGATAGTGACCCACCTAGTCTTATCATGCCAGCGATGAGTTTTTGAAGTCCAATAAAGCTAGCCGAATGGCATTCCCTTAAAAAAACTTCAAATAAATCGAAAATTGCTTTATATTTTCTCTATAGGTTGCATTTCAACCCATTTCATCCGAAATTTCACACACATAAACCTCACATATGTATTTATTGGGCAATGATAGACGTAGGTGCGCCGGCCCAAATTTGGGTCGGTCGCTGTGCAGCCGTCCGATCCGAACGCGTCCAGCTGTTGGATTAGGTCTCCTTCCCCATGTCGTCTTCTTCCCCCACGCTCACCATCCCGCATAGCATCGTCCCCCTCTTGCCGCTTCCATACCTGAAAGGGTACTGTCTGCCCCGTCGTCGTCGCCATGGCCGACGAGCATCAGCAAGATCTCGATCCTTGTGGCCGCCGGGATTGCAACCAGCACACGGGCACCATGAATGCACTTTAACACCGAGTGGTCCAGCACGCAGCCGCCATGCTTGCAGCACCTTGCGCGTCACCGGCTCCGGCTCGCCGTCTTGTCTACTAGGACTACCATATCCTAGTGAAACTCAGCGAACAAAAATCTCAGGATGGTTACTTTAAGCAAAACAAAAATCCAAAGAAGTCTGATTGTAACAAAATAGCTAACCGATTCCAGCAAAAAAATTAAGCCCATTCGAACCAAAACACCATAGTAGTAAACTCAAAGAAGTCTAATTGTAGCAAAAAGGTAGTCTGTCCCAGCAAAAAAAGCCCATTCCAGCAAAAACATCATAGCAACAAATTCAAAGAAGCTTGATTGTAGAAAAAACTAGTCGGTTCCAACAAAAAATCAAGACCATTCCAATGAAAAAAACATCGCAAGTGAAGATGTTGTCTAGTTCCAGCACCAGTGTGCGCTGGTTTCAGCACATCCCTCACCGGTTGCACCAGATGCCGATGCCGGTTCCAGGAAAGTGCTTATGGTCCTTATAAAAAAGTGATATTGCCAATTCCAGCAAATGGTGACCGTGCTGGTAGCAATCGCTGGTGTCAGTTCCAACATTTTGGTGGACACCACCGTTTCGCCCCATGTCGGGTGTTGTAACCCTGCCGGTGCCGGTTTGCCACATCGTCGTCGTAGCTCTGTTAGTGATCGTCGCAGCAAAAAACGGCATCGCCGTCACGTCGCATGCACGGTGGTTCCCCCCAAAAGTTGCAGCCGCGTTGATTTTCTGCATCCTCCGCCGCAGCTCCTTTGGTGTTCGCCGCGACAAAATCGACTCGCTGCCGCGCCCCTCGCGTGGTGGTTAGCCCCCCAAACTGCAACACATCTCCTGTCGGCCGTCGTTGTTGCGGCAGCAGGCGACGGAGGTTGTGGTGGGGAAAAAGAAAAGGTAGTGGTGGAAAATGGATGGGTGCCGCTCCCGAAAGGAAAAGGTTGTTCGAAGCGGTGCGTGGACCCACGCGGTGATTGCAGTCGCTATGAGACCGGCCCAAACTAGAGCCGGCGGTCCGTCGTGAAATGTTTTCCTTGTAAATTTTTTTCAGATTTTTCTGATACCGAAAATTTTGAAGTTTGAATTTTGATTTTTCTAAAAGGCCGAGATCCAAAATGCCATCCTAGATGAGCCCTCTCTAGCTAAACAAATCCCCCTAAAAAAAACTAAACAAATCAATTCCGTGTTCGTTATTTATATTCGTAGAGATACGAGGGGCAAATTGCGAAAAGGTAAAACTGGGTCACACCTTTTTCGCTTGTGCACGTCTTTCCATCGAAACCCTAGCAGCCGAGCTCTCCATCTAGCTCTCCCGATACGGCCCCGCCGCCTCGCTGAGCAGACTCCAAGCGGAGGCGAAGGCGAAGGCAGACGAAACTATCGCCCATGGATCTGCAGATCGTGGGACGGCACGCGTTGCTCTTTGACGACGACGCGGCGGCGGAGGTCGTAAACTCCGGCGGTTCCCTCGTCCCCTGGTCCGCCGCCGGCGCGGCCGATCTCCTCCTTGACCGCCACGACGTCCGCCACCTCCTCGACCGCGTCCCTCCTCGTCCAAACCGCGCCTACTCCGTGGCCCTCCTCTCCACCCCCTCTCCCGACGGCGTGTCCGAGGCCGAGCTTGACCGCGAGCGCTTCCTCGACCTCACCGCCGACGTCGGCACCGGAGACGCGTCCCCTTCAGGTATAAACCCCTCTACCCTCTGTGCTTATTGTATATGACGCTACTCTCTGGCGCCAACAGCTGTTTTTTGTACCATTTTTATGTAATTGGACGCTGTTAGCGCAATTCTGCGGACTTTTAGCATTCTGAGAGCGGTCTTGGGAAATGGAACCATCGTATCTTATAGAAGGTTGATGCCAAATAATGTTTTCTTTTCAAATGCCCCCATTTGCTATTGTCAGAAGAGAGTTGGTCTGTATGAGCTGAAATATGGGTGGCTCAGTTGGAGTAAATGTTGAATTTGGTACGCTATGACACTGAGATACTCCCTCCGTCCGCGAATAAGTGTACATGTAGCTTTTGTTCTTAAGTCAAAGTTCTAAAATTTTGACCAACTTTCTAGGGAAAAGTAGAAGTATTTATAGCACTAAATTAGTATCACTAGATCCGTTTTGAAATGTACTTTCATAATATACGAATTTGATGTCATATATGTTACTACTATTTTCTATGAAGTGGGTCAAAATTTTAAATTTTTGACTAAGAACAAAAGCTAGATGTACACTTATTCACGGACAGAGGGAGTATGTTCGGAGAAATATCTGTGAAATGCTAACATTGTAAAATAACTCGGTGGTCCCGTGCTATTGTTTGCCTGTAACAAAGTTAATATTGCATCTGTTGGGTTCCTATAGTAGCTGTACTGTCTACCGCGTATACGAGCAACAGTAGTTGTTATAAAATTTTGCAGTTTTACCTAATGAAACTGGCACACGTGGCAAAGGCAGTGGTGCTAGTTGGACTCCTATTATATTTCTTGTCATATTGTTTTGTAAGTTTGCAGGAAGGATGCTTGATTTTATTTGATGAGCATCTTTAATCTGTTCAAAGTAAGGGAATTTTCTTCGATTTCTCCTGAGATGTATCTTTGGATCTGCATTTTTCTTTTTCACTCAATCTTAGTTTCTGTGTCTTGATTGTTATGTAACAATACCCAAACTGGCATGTTTTCTTTCTGCAGGAAACGGGACAGATACTGGGCAGGCCGGTTATAATGCCGTCGCTTTCTCATATGGGGGACCTGCTGGTTCTGATGATCCGAAGGATTCAGTCTCTTCTTATCGCCCATCTTTTCCTGTGCCAGAAAGCCTGTTGAATAAGCTGGTGAGTGTACAAAGCCTACTGTCTGCTCTCATCATATATGCATTCTGTCATATTATTTTTCCACTTCATACATTTTTATTAATCTTCTTCAGTTGATCCAGCAATAATTGTCCAAGGTGCATATGTTCTTCTAAGGATTAAATGTCTATTTCAGATGGTTGGAGCAGAGATGAAGTTCCTACTAGTGATCCACATTGTTTCCTTACGATCTATCTTGACGTAAGGAATAGGCAGGTGGGATTAGAATGATGTAAATGGTACATATAATAAAAGAAGAGAATACTGCAACGGGATAGCTGTTCTAAATTTTACTATGTTGTACCAGTTCTGTAGTACTCCAGTTGTGTTTAAGTTATATGGTTGCGATTTTCTGCTCTCATACCATTACTGAGACACTTTTCTTGTCATAATTTTTAATTTGCAGCCTCCCTCCGAGAAGGTGCATCAGATAATTGCAAGAACTGCTCTATTTGTCAGTGAGCATGGGGGACAATCAGAGATTGTGTTAAGGGTGAAGCAGGGAAGTAATCCAACATTTGGATTCTTGATGCCTGACCATCATCTCCACAGCTACTTCCGCTACATTGTTGATCATCCTCAGCTGTTGAAAGATGTCTCTGATGCTGACACCAATAAAGGCAACAAAATTGTTATGGGTGAGAGTGAGAATGCTGCCTCGTCAAGTGGAGCTTTATCATTGCTTGGGGCCGTCTACGAGTCTGGAGATGAGGATGAAGGCGTGCTTCCAGCTAGTTCAAAAGGCAAGGATCCTGGAAATGAAGCTTTGCATGACAATGTCCACAAAGGTTCATCATGCCTTGTACATGACAACGAAGTGAAAAAAGATCAGACAGTAACAATAGAAGCAGCCACTTTAGTAAAGGATAAGCCTATTTTTACCAAGAAGAACCCAACAATTGCTGGAAACAGCATTGTTGCTGCTCAGCGGGAGAAGGTTAAAGATGCCATGACAGTGTTAACCACTTCTACCAAGTCTGACAACTCTAAATTGGGTGTGTCTGACACAAAAGAAATGATACTGGAACCACCATCCTTTTTGAAGGGCACAATGGAGAAAATAGTCGAGTTTATTCTCAGGAACGGGAAGGAGTTTGAACAAAAGCTCATTGAGCAAGACAGGATGACAGGGAGGTTTCCATTTCTTCTCCCGTCTAATCCATATCACTCGTACTATCTCAAGATGCTTCAGGAAACCCAAGAGGTAATTTGGATCACACTCATCTTTTATTTTTTAGGACGTAATATTCGCATAACTTTCCCTTTCCTGACCTGTTCTATAGAAGTCAATTTTTTTAGACATTTGTCAGATAGTTTAATTGGGCTAAACATTTGCAATTTGTACCCCTTCCCTTCACATCCATATTTTGTGGAGTTCTATTTGACTAAACATTTGTCAGAATTCACACCATTAATTGGTTGTTTCATCATTCATGCTTTGTTTAAACGAGTGAGCTGTGAACCAATGGGCATGTTCGCTTAGAAGTTGCAGCAGCTGCCAATGCTGTAATGAAATAAATATAAGCTTTGGCCTAACATTCTTCAGTTTCTGAGGTTTATTTTTTGTTTCCTTTCTTCTTCTGGATCACTCGCTTTTGTCCGGCTACTGCTTTGTCTTCCATTCTCTGTGACACACTGACACTTAAAAGTTTCGACGTCTTGTAGAATGAGTATTAAGTTATTTACCCATGCTTGAACTTCTGATTACCTTTCATGCTAAAATTGCCTGTTTTTTTTCTTAAGTGCACATGATGTCTTACACTTGATCTCTGAACTTCAGGTAAGTTCATGTGGACACTATATCAATCCTGATGCACAGTTTATTCTTATTTATTTAATTCCAATCGATACACAGATATTTTATTCAACTGTGTATATGATTTGATTGATGTCATGGTTTTCTTCTTAGTTTGGAAAGTTTTTTAAAATTCTGGTGCACTTCATTTTCCTTACACATGTGTTTTTGTAAACTATAAGTTGCGTTGGTCTGATTGTTTCTTCTATATGTGCTGTTTTATATTTTCTGTGGGATGTAATACCATCATCGGGTTTTAGTGGATATTCATCTTTATGCTTATATGGCCTGTTTATGCCAAGATTGCTTGTTTCCTTGGTCTTTACTCCTAAGTGCACATGATGTCTTACACTTGATCTCTGAACATCAGGTAAGTTCTTATGTGGACACTATGAATCACTGATGCACTGCCTTTTTCCTCTTTGTTCATATTTCCAGCCAAGTACCGAAGTATTTGGTTTAACTGTATTGCATCACTATGTTTTCTGGCATGGCCTATAAGCATCGATTTACGGTTTTCTTGTTATTTTCAAAGTTTAATACTGGCACTGTTTCTAAATTTCTAAGATACAAGACTTTGTTTTGATATCGTGGCTCGCACCAATGCAAATTGTAACCGCTCTTTACTGTGTTTCCTGAATTTGCTGTGCAGTCCAAGTCCCGTGGTGGTTCTTCAGAGCACAAAGACAGAAGGAGCTCTTCAGAGCGCCAAGACTGGAGGAGTTCTTCAGAGCGCAGAGACAGGAGGAGTTCAGAACGTAAAGACAGAAGATCTATGGATCGCAAAGATAGAAGTTCTTCAGACCTCCGAGACAGTGGCCACGACAAGGGGCGGGGAAGTGCTAACAAGGACTCAAGCACTTCTGATAGAAGCTCCGCGGAACCATCACAGAAGCAGCTTTCTGACAAGCAAGGGGAGGGGAAGTTCCAGTTGGTCACTGATGGGGCCAAGAAGGAACTTCCTCGGACGGTCACTGCAGACGAAGCTGCTGCTATTGTTATGGCGGCTACTCGTGGACTGGGGCCTGCCAATCCTCAACCTAACACGCTAAAAGACACGAGTGACATTCGCCATATACAGGGCTCAGGTGCAGTGTCCAAACCTGCTTCAAATAGTGAGCCTGGCACATCAGTCACAAGTAGTGATCAGCTAAAGAAGGAAGGTATTGGAATTATCGATGATGATTGGATCACAAATACAATCGCAAAAGCAGTTGCTGTTGCCGCCTCTAAAGAGGCAGATTCTTCTGAAGCTTCCATGACAAACGAGCAGAAGCTGAAGGCTGAGAGGCTTCGGCGTGCAAAGATGTTCACTTCAATTATTAAGGGTGGTGGCAACAAGAGCGATCTGGTGACAAGTGAGATAACTAATGAATCTGCAAGGGCCGCTCCTGCTAATTCGAACCTCCCCGTGCCTCCAGAACCTTTAGCAACTGAACGGGAAGGTAGCTCTGTGCGTTTTGAACGGGAAGGTAGCTCTGTGCGTTTTGAACGTGAAGGTTCGAATATGATCAAGCAGGAGAAAGACTCTGATGACGAGCAGAACAGGGCACGCAAGTACAGAAAGCATCATCCAGAATCCGATGAGGACAAAGATTATTTGGAGGAGGAAAGTTATAAACACTCAAGGAAGAGGCATCGTTCGGAGCGTTCAAGAGGCCACAGTAAGGATGCACACAAACGTAAGCACAAGCAGCACTCCAAGGAAAGGGAGTATAGGCATGATCATAGCTCTTCGGAAGATGAGCTACGCAGTTCCAAGTCAAGGCATTGGCATAGGGACGATCATCACTACACTGAAGATGACGAGCATAGGAGGCACCGGAGGAGCCATCGCTCTGGTTCCAAAAGGAAACACAAGGATGACAGAGATCTCAACGAGCAAACTCTTGGCCGTCCTGAAGCCTCCCAAAACACGCCCGAGCACAGGCATGGATCAGAGCAGCCCCCTAGCGACACTGCTCAATCTTCGCAGGCGGCAACTCAGGTCCCAGATGAGCTGAAGGCGAAAATTAGGGCGATGCTATTAGAGACACTATAATACATTGTGTGATGTGATGTAACACTGTACTATCATGTTCTTTTACATTTGGCGCCTTATTTGTTACAGCCCAGTTCCTTTATTTTGTTCAAGCGTTTGTCTTGTTAAAATATCCCATTGCCTGGCACTGTGGTCTGCATTTATAGCGCATGCTTCCGTCTGCTGGCGAACACAGAAGTATTATAGCATAGCATGATTACTGCTAACCTTTTTGCCGTTTTCAAATGATACTCAGTCCCAGAATGTAATATACTTTTTGACACTACGATAGTTTTGGGCCAGAGGGAGTATATGTTGCTTGAAGTAGTTATATCTCTTTAGCTGCGAAACATTACCACTTTTCAGGATTGAAGGACGTCAGACATAGTTTCAAGTTGTTGCAATCTCAAACGTAGTCTGCTTCTATCTGAACACCATATCCAGCGTGTTTGTTTTGTTCGTATGCTAACGGCACCAGATCGAATACTGATTTTGTTCCAACCCAGCACTCGGTATTTATTTTGTGCCGATCCTACAGTACAATACTACCTGAAAAGGAAAAGAAAAAGAAAAAGAGAAACGCTTATTATTTAAGCCATTGCTCGATTTGTTGCCAAAGTTTTGCTAGTACAATACCTGCGCTAGCTCTACAACAACTCAAAACCCTACTACGTAGCGTCCAGCGCTACCGGGCATGGCCATGGCGGCGGAACCGGACGAGCACGACTTTGTCAGCCTCCTCCCCGACGAGATCCTGGGCACCATCATCTCCCTCCTGCCCACGGACGACGGCGCGCGCACCACCACCCTCTCCCGCCGCTGGCGCCACCTCTGGCGCTCCTCCCCGCTCAACCTCGACGACTGCGACATCATCAGGAATAGGCGCTGGGATTACCTCCTCTCCTGCCCCTCCGACCGCCGTGGCCTCAACGTCAACCGCCTCCGCAAGGGTGAGCGCCAGCTTATCGCCGTCATCTCCAAGATCCTATCCAAGCACCAGGGCTCCATCCGCCGCCTCTCCATCCGCTACGACTACTTCTACATCAGCGACATCCACGACACGCTCGGCGGCTGGCTCACGTCCCCCGCCCTCACCAACCTCGAGGAGATCGAGATCATCAGCTGCAGCTACAGAGGCCAATATCCGCTGCCGCTGCCCGTGATCCGCTTCGCGCCGACCGTCCGGGCCGCCACCTTCGTCCTCTGCGCTTCCCCGAGCAGGCGCCCCATGCGCTCATCTTTCGGCAACTGAAAAGACTCGCCCTCCATGACGTGACCGTCCCCAATGACGACCTCCAAGGTGTGCTCTCTAACTGCCCTGTGCTCGAGAGCCTTCTGATCGACATTGACGTTCGCCGTACACCAGACATTGTCCGGGTGCTGATCAACTCACCGTCTCTCAGGATCATCGAGAATGGCTACATGGTTCAAGTAGTCATCGAGAATGCCCCTCAGCTGGAAAGACTCATCACAGCTCGGAACTTTCATAGTTCCTATTACAGTTACAACCCGATGTTCGTCCTGTTACCCCACGCACGGAAATTGGAGATCTTGGACTCATTCAGAAACTTCAGGGAAGTGGTTCTCGAAAGCTTCAGAACAACTATGCGCTGTGAGGGTTTTGGTTCTCAAGGCTTGTGAACCTGATCTTGATGAAGTTATCGACTTGCTGAGATGCTTCCCTTACCTGACGAAACTGTACATCACGTCTTCTCCGCGGAAGTGTTCGAGAAACGATGGACACGGTTACAACCCGCAAGATCCTATCACATGCCTTGAGCTCCATCTCACAGAGGTGGTGCTCAAGCGCTACGAGGGCAAGCAGCCGGATGTGAATTTTGCCAAGTTCTTTGTGCTGAATGCTAAAGTGCTCGAGTCAATGAAGTTTGGTGTCCACGACAGTTGCAACAATAAATGGATAGCTAATCAGCACCAGCTCCTACGTCTGGATAGTAGGGCTTCTCGAGATGCTCAAATTGATTTCAGATCTGATCTTACTTGTGATGATTTTGTTTGCTATGATGTTCTCTCCGTGCCTGATCCCTTGGGTATCAGAAAGTCTTGTGAATATTGTTCACGAGGCTGACCAGGTTGCGGACCTTGTATTAGATTTTCTTGCCCGTCCTATTTTGGTGCAAACATGCCTATTGTGTATAATTTTTTAAATCTTCTATGAGTGCAGCTATTGTGTCCTTCCATATCTCTTCATCGAATAAAGAAGCTAATTTTAAGATAATGTTTAATTTTTGAAACTTCTATTAGTGCAGCTGTTGTGTCCTTCCATATCTGTTCATCAAATAAAGAAGCTAATTTTAAGATAATGTAGTTCCATGAGTTTGCGTCTTTGATACCAGAGCATCTCCCAATACTCATAAAGTGTCTTGCTAATACTCCATGTGTTCCATGTCAGTCTCCCTGATATTATAGCATAGCATCCCAAATGGTCGAGTACATAATTGTTCTAAACATCCATGTTGGAGAGAGATACCACATCAGCAAGGATGCTATCGTGGAAGACATTGAGCTAGTATCATATATTATTCCTTCGGTAGTAGTTGCATTGGACCCAACACTAAATTTCAGAAATCTGGAAAGGGTATTTTAGTACCTTTTGCTAACCCTTGTCAACTGAAAGTTGTTGATTATGCACTGTCGGCCTGTCACGTGAACACGCAGGCTGCTTTGGCTTTGCAAACAAACATAAACGAACACAGACTTGTTGTAAAAGGTGTCTCAATGTCGCATAATGTCTTGATAACAGGTGGTGGAAAGCAGATGAAGAACAAGTTTGTGAATGTGTGATTTTTTTTGTTGGTATTTGCATTCACACGGTTGCCGCCTTCGCATACCCACCATTGGTGGAGAGTGTATCCTGTGCACCAAGAGTTGTGCTACCGGTACACCAAACATCAAAACTTATGTTATGACTTCTAAAAACAATTAAGTATGTTATGACTTGTACCACGTTGTGTTTCTAGGAGAGCGAACTTATGGTGGCGGAGCACCTCAGTGCTCTGAATCACAAATCGTGCAACCTGGCATTGGGATAGTAATGTACTAGCTCACTGTCCCAGTTAGCTCCTCGTAGGCATAGGTGGCGGCGTAGGTGTAGTTGTTTGGTACACATGTTAGATTGTGGTTTAGGTGTTTGTAAACGGGGGCCGTCTTGTTCATGTGATATGGCACAGTCGAATGGAGCAAGTTGTTTGCACGTCTTGATGTGACCAAAGAATTCATATTTTTTACTTGTACCACGCTGCATTTCTAAGAGAGCGAACTTATGGTGGCCGAGCACCTCGGTGTTCCGTTAGCTACTGCAAGTAAACATTTGTCAGAATTCACACCATTAATCGGTCATTTCATCATTCATGCTTTGTTTAAACGAGTTAGTTGTGAACCACTGGGCATGTTCACTTAAAGTTGCAGCAGCCACCAGTGCTATAATAACTTGATACGTATAAGCTTTGGTCTAATGTTCTTCAATTTCTGTGGTTTATTTTTTGTTTCCTTTGTTCTTCTGGATCACTCGCTTTTGTCTGGCTAATGTATTAAGTTATTTACCCATTTTTGGACTTCTAAATACTTTTCATGCTAAAATTGCTTGTTTTTTTATTTCTTAAGTGCACATGATGTCTTACACTTGATCTCTTAACTTCAGGTAAGTTTGTGTGGACACTATATCAGTCCTGATGCACAGTTTATTCTTATTTATTCAATTCCAATCGATACACATATATTTTCTTCGATTGTGTATATGATTTGATTGATGTCATGGTTTTCTTCTTAGTTTGGAAAGTTTTTTAAAATTCTGGCTCATTTTCCTTATACAAGTGTTTTTGTAAACTATAAGTTTGCTTTAGTCTGATTGTTTCTTTTATATGTGCTGTTATATATTTTCTGTCGAATGTATACCATCGGGTTTTAATGAATATTCATCTTATATGCTTATGGCCTGTTTATGCCAATATTGCTTTTTTCTTTGGTCTTAATTTTCAAGTGCACATGATGTCTTACACTTGATCTCTGAATTCAGGTAAGTTCTTATGTGGACAGTATGAATCACTGATGCACTGCCTTTTCCCTTTTTATTCATATTTCCAGCCAAGTACTGAAGTATTTGGTTTAACTGTATTGCGTCACTATGTTTTCTGGCATTTCCTATATGCGTTGATTTATTGTTTTCTTGTTACTTTGGATAGTCTAATACTGTAACTGTTTCTAAATTTCTAAGGTGCAAGACTTTGTTTGGATATCGTGGCTCTGGCACTGGCACCAACGCAAATTGTAACCGCACTCTACTGCGCTTGCTGAATTTTCTGTGCAGTCCAAATCCCGCGGTGGTTCTTCAGATCACAAAGACAGAAGGAGCTCTTCAGAGCGCCAAGACAGGAGGAGTTCTTCAGAGCGCAGAGACAGGAGGAGTTCAGAACGTAAAGACAGAAGGTCTATGGAGCGCAAAGATAGCAGTTCTTCAGACCTCCAAGACGGTGGGCATGACAAGGGTCGGGGAGGTGCTAACAAGGACTCAGTACTTCTGATAGAAGCTCTGCAGAACCATCACAGAAGCAGCTTTCTGACAAACAAGCAACTCAGGCCCCAGATGAGCTCAAGGCGAAAATTAGGGCGATGCTATTAGAGACACTGTAATACACTGTGCGATGTGATGTACTATCATGTTCTCTTCCATTCAGCGCTTTATTTGTTGTTACAGTCCAGTTCCTTGTTTGTCATTAAAATCATATTCTGGCACTGTGGTCTGCATTTATAGCTGCTACTTAACGGACACAAGCATATAGCATAGCATGATTACTGCTGATCTTTTAACTGTTTCCAAATGATTTATCTTACTTGAAGTGGTCCATATATATCTTTGACTCTTTAGCTGCCAACTTCGGATACTGTCAAGAAAAACTTCATCACTTTTCAGGATTGAAGGACATCAGGAGTAAAGCTTGATGATCAGTTGATGTGAATCCAGTGTGCTTGGGGGTGCAGATTGGTGACTTGAACCACTTGACCAAGTTTCCTGAGGAAAATGTTGCACCGTTAACAATGTTAGCCGAGGACAGCAAATTTTACTGGAAAGCATTTTCACTTGCCGGTAAATTAGGGACTACCAGACATAGTTTTAAGTTGTTAAGGCATGTACAATGGTTGATAAGATAGTCTTATCTTAAGTTTTGCATGTAATTTAGAGATGACAAAAAAGAAAGTCTACAATGGGTCATCTCTTAGCCTTATCTTCAATAATTAGCAATTCCTAAAAACATGGTGAGACATATTGTGCTAAGAGATCATCTCTTGTCTCTTAAATAAGAGAAGACAAGCCTTTTCTTATGAGCTCTCTCTCCTCCACCTCAACATTTTTTTTGCGGGGAAAAAGGAATTCTCATTACTCAAGGAGGCTTCTCTGCGAGAGCCAGGTTTACAACAAAATTCATCCCGGCAGTAAGCCAGACTGCTGTGCGCGGAGTGCTACGGCCATAGGCGACCAGCTCATGACTAATCCCGTTCTGCAGACGGCTACAAAGAGTAAAAGAGATCTCCCTAGCATCGCTTCGAGCCAACCTACGAATCTCCTCTATAAGTGTACGATGTGATGACCTATCCATCTCGCGTGCTGTAATCATCGACACCGCCTCCGTGCTATCCACCTCAACCAGAATAGGTAGGCTAGATTGGTGCAAGGCCAGCTCCAAGCCTTCTCTGCACGCTGCTAGCTCCACCTCTAAAGCGTTGTCGCATGTACGTAGCTCCCTACATGCGCTGTAGATGATCTCGCCTCTGTCATCACGCAGGATCATACCTCCTCCCGCCGCACCTGTGGCCGCTATGTAGCTCCCATCCGTATTCAATTTAACCCAGCCCGGCTGGGGCGGTACCCAGTGTGCGCGCACCTTGGGTGCCGTACTTTCTGGAGTGCGTGGTGGTGAAGGCAGGACCACCATCTTCCTTTTCTATAGGTTACCATCAGGACGTTGCTGTATGCACAAGAGTGAGTTGATGTATCCATGCAAAAAACGTCGAGAGGCTTCGGCAGTGGGCGGCGCCTTGTCGTGTGTGATCTCATTCCGAACATGCCATACTCTCCACATGGTCATGAGCACCACCAGTCTCGCCGTCTCATCCAAGGGGTCCAGCAGTGAAAAGATCCAGTCTGGCCCAATGTTGACGATGGCCTCCACCTTGGGGATGTTCCAGTCCAAGGCCATAACTCGCCAGAGCTCTCTTGCCAGGGACACCTGCAAAGCGCATGGAATCCATCCTCGCGTTCAACACCACACAAGGGGCAAATGTCACTAAGCTCGAGGTGTCGCGAGGCTTTATTGGCCCAAGTAGCGAGTGAGTTGGCGATGACTCTCCAAGCGAACACGCGTACCTTAGGGGGAGCAGGGCACCCCCATATGATCTTTCAGATGGCGCGACAACCATCCGGTGCCCTGCTCGTGGCGGAAGCCGAAGGACGCTCGCGCTCGTCCATGGCCAGGCGGTAGGCGGACCAAACGGTGAAGATACCGTTCCTCTCCGGTGCCCATGCAATAATATCCTCGGTGACGCGGATCGACGTACGGATACTGGTGATGACGTCGACATCCGTAGGGAGAAAGTAGCGGCGGAGCAGGTCCATGCGCCAGGACCCCTCGTCATCCAGGAGCTCCGCCACCCTCCTTAGGCGGCACGTACCCTGCAGGGATATGGGTTGGCGTGATGGCTCCCTAGGCAGCCACCGGTCTCGCCAAATGCGGATGTCCTACCCGCCCTTAACGCGCCATATGATACCCTTTTTCAAAAGCTCAAGCCCGTGCTGAATCGCCTGCCCTTACGATCTTAAACGTAGTTATCCTAAAAAAGAGCGTTGTTAGAGAAACCCAGCGTGTTTGTTTTGTTCGTAAGCGAACGACCAAACCTGGGCGTCCAAGTCCATCGCGTGCCAATAAACTTGACCGTCAATAAAAAAAATAACATTGACCATAATAAATCCATATCATGGAAAATCTACAACCCCTGCGCTAGCGCTAGCGCTACAACAACTCAAAACCATACGAGCGTCCAGCGCTACCGGGCATGGCCATGGCGGCGGAACCGGACGAGAAGGATTTTATCAGCCTCCTCCCCGACGAGATCTTAGGCACCATCATCTCCCTCCTGCCCACGGACGACGGCGCGCGCACCACCGCCCTCTCCCGTCGCTGGCGCCACCTCTGGCGCTCTTCCCCGCTCAACCTCGACGACTACGACATCAGCGGCAATAGGCGTGGCCTCAACGTCAACCGCCTCGGCCTCGGCAAGAATAGGCCCCAGCTTATCGCCGTCATCTCCAAGATCCTGTCCAGGCACCAGGGTTCCGTCCGCCGCCTCTCCCTCCGCCACGACTACTACTACATCAGCGACATTCACGACACGCTCCGCGGCTGGCTCACGTCCCCCGCCCTCAGCAACCTCGAGGAGATCCAGATCATCAGCTACAGCTACAGCTACAGAGGCCAGGATCCGCTGCCGCTGCCGCTGACAATGAGCAGCTTCGCGCCGACCGTCCGGGCCGCCACCTTCGTCCTCTGCGCTTCCCCGAGCAGGCGCCCCATGCGCTCATCTTTCGGCAACTGAAAAGACTCGCCCTCCATGACGTGACCGTCCCCGATGACGACCTCCAAGGCGTGCTCTCTAACTGCCCTGTGCTCGAGAGCCTTCTGATTGACATTGACGTTCGCCGTACACCTGACATTGTCCGGGTGCTGATCAACTCACCGTCTCTCAGGATCATCGAGAATGGCTACAGAGTTCAAGTAGTCATCGAGAATGCCCCTCGGCTGGAAAGAATCGTCACATCTCGGGACTTTCGTAGTTCCTATTACACTTATTACACCCCGATGTTCTTCTGGGTACCCCACGCACGGAAATTGGAGATCTTGGACTCATTCAGAAAATCCAGAAAAGTGGTTCTGGAAAGCTTCAGAACAACTATGCGCGACGTGAGGGTTTTGATTCTCAAGGCTTGTGAACCTGATCTCGATGATGTTATCGACTTGCTGAGATGCTTCCCATACCTCATGAAACTTTACATAACGACTTCTCTGCGGAAGTGTGAGAAAAATGATGGACACGGTTATAACCCGCAAGATCCTATCACATGCCTTGAGCTCCATCTCACAGAGGTGAGTAAATAGCATAAAACTACTAGTTTACAGGTTAGGGTTTCAAAAAACTACCACTTTTTAATTTTTCTCAGAAAGCTACCAAACGCGCGGTCCGCTGTTTCAAAAAACCCAAACCCGCGGTGACTAGCGATTTAACCGTTTTTCTGATGGATTGGGCCCACATGCCAGGCCACCTGGCCACGCGCGCTCACGGCGCGGCCGTTGACGGCCGTTAGCCGACGCGGCCCGGTCGGAACCAAAGTAGGCGGTCGGGCCAGACACTCTCTCGCTCCCCCTCCTCTCCACCTCCTCTCCCCCGCAGTGACCTAGGTGGGCGATGGCGGCGGCGCAGCCAAATGTCGTCGGCGGCGAGCTATTGAGCCAAGGCGGCACCGGCCAGGAGGGCGGTGGACAGTCAGAGGTGGACAAATGGCTAGGCAGCTCGAGCTTCCCGGCGCAGCGGTCGCAGCAGCCATCACCGCCCGCGGCTCCTGTGGATCCGCTGAGCTCAGATCCGGAAGTTCGCGCGGCCAGGGCAGTGGCAAAGCGCATCCACGCTGATCCAGCAGGCGGCCACCATTGGGCGTCGTCCTTTGGTGGAGTGAGGTAAACACTGTTTGTTCTTAGCATGCTACTGTATTTTTGGATGCTTTAGTTCAAATTAGAACTAGAGATAGTAATTGTTTGTTCTTGGCATGCTACTGTATTTTATTGGTTAAAGTCAGTGTAGAAGAAAGTGCATTTGGTTAGTTCATTTGGTCAGTGCATTCACTGTAATTAGAAGAAAGTTCAGTAATGTTCAATGACTTAAAAAACGGTTGTTTGTCAATTTAATCCTACAGCTTAGATGAAGAGATTTGGGACTTGAGGCTACATTTCCAAGGAATAGATAATATGGAGAAAAAGTATTCAGTTTCCTCAGATATCAGTTATCTGACCATATTAGCATTGGTTGAGTTGGAGGGCTATGGCATGGATGCATTTCTGACATATGTAAAGGAAGAGGGAAAGGGGCTGGAGGGTGTGGAGGCCCTGGATAGTGAGGAGGCATTAGAGGAAATGCTTGACTTATTTGTTGATAATAAGGTACTGAACATCAGTGTCAGAAAAGCTACTGATCCAAGCCCAGCAGATGAGGAACAGATCCCCATTGATCATGATGGTGATCCTGTTGTTTACAGAGTTTCACAAGAAGGTGTTCTGTACCCTGCCTCTAATGCTAGTTTGCCAGCTTTAACCCCTGATGAGCCCTACATGAACACACAGCAAAGCAGCAATTTTAACAAAGGGAAAACAGTTGTGGAAGAAGAAGATGTGGAAGAAGAAGATGTAGAAGAAGAAGATGTAGAAGAAGAAGCAGATGAAGAAGAAGAAGATGTACCAGAGGAAGAAGATGAAGATGAAGTTGAAGATGACAAATCATCTTCAGATTTTGAGTTCTTTAGGGGTGATTACAGAGGGGAGAAAATTTCTTACAAAGCTTGGTGTAGGGGTGAAGATGAGGCTGGCACTGATACTGCAGAGCACTTTTGTGCAGCTAACTCAGAACCTTCTGAGTTTTGGGAGGAAGAACCAGTTGTTTCTGAAGATGAAGTAGTAGAGGATCCTGCTATAACTACAAAAGCAGCCAAAAAGCTTAAGCCAGTTAGAAAACCTGGCCCAACTAGCAAGTCTCACAGTGAGCCTGAGCACAGCAAGTTTGAAGATTATGTCCCTGAAGCTGATGAGTACTGTTTTCCAGGTGATTTTGGCATAAGTGATGAAGATGATGCACCAAGGCTGCCATCTGGAAGGAAGAGTAGGAAGAAGCAGAAGAAGCAGAGGATATGGTATGATCCATCAAGGCCTGATGCACATGAACAGTTTGCAATGCATTTGTGCTTTGAAAATGTAGTTGAGTTCAGAGAAGCAATTAGAAATTTTCATGTGAGGACTCTTAGGAATTTTGAGTATCACAGAAATGAACCAACTAGGGTTATTGCTTGGTGCTCTGACAGAAAACATGGTTGTGAGTTTTACATAGTTGCCTCCAAGATAGCTCATGAGGCAACTTTCAGTATCAAGAAGATGAACCTGGATCACACTTGTGGAGCAAGTGGAGAGAACACAAAGGTGACAGCCAATTGGGTTGCTAAGGTTTGTGAGGATACAGTCAAATCCAACCCTGGAGCTGGTGTTGAAACAATTATGTCATACACAAAGAAAAAGTTTGGTGTGTATGTGCCTAAAAGCTTGGCATATAGGGCAAGGAAGCAAGCAGTTGAGGTTGTGCAAGGAGATCACAAACTCCAGTATCACAGAATAAGGGACTACCTGCAGTGTGTGCTAGATACTAACCCTGGCAGTAGGTGCATAGTAACAACACATGAGGACCCACTTAACCCAGCTCCTACCCCAAGGTTTCACTATATGTTTTACTGCTTGTTTGCATGCAAGGAGGGTTTTCTGAATGGATGCAGGCCATTTATAGGTAAGTATTCAGAAATTTATATGCTTTTTAAACATTGATGTACTTAGGCACTCATGTTATCATGTTAGCAGGTCTGGATGGTTGCTTCATCAAGCTAAGCACTGGTCAGCAGATATTGGCAGCTACAGGGAGGGATGGCAACAATAACATCTTCCCAATAGCTTTTGGTGTTGTTGATAAGGAAGAGACAGACAGTTGGACATGGTTTCTCACACAGTTGAGAACAGTCATTGGAACTGGCAATAAGCTTGGCAAATACACAATTATGTCTGACAGGCAGAAGGTATTGTTCTGAACCTAGTCTTTACATTTGCCTTTACATTTGCCATGAGTAAAATGTTATTTAGTAGATGAGTAACACTTAAGATTACCTTACATTGAACAGGGATTGTTGAATGCAATAGATGATGTATTCCCTGACTCTCCACAAAGGTTTTGTCTTAGACATATTTATGCCAATTTCCAATCTGCTGGTTTCAGAGGAGAGGAACTTAAGAAACATGTAGATCAGGCTGCCTATTCCTTTACCAAACATGGACATGATTTAGGCATGGAGAATTTGAAAAAAGAAAGTTTAGAAGCTTGGCAGTGGTTGTCACAGATACCAGAGCATATCTGGGCTAGGTATAAAATGGACACTGTGTGCAAAACAGACCTGGTAGTAAACAACCTTAGTGAGGTTTTCAATAGAATGATATTGGATGTTAGGAACAAGCCAATCAGGACTATGTTAGAGGGCATAAGAACAAAGCTGATGATTAAGTTTCAGAAGATCAGAGAGAAGATAGAGACATGCAGATGGGAAATCACACCTACTTATTCAGAGATTTTAGAAGAGGGGAAGAAGTGGGCTAAATATTGTGAAGCATACATGGCAGGGCCAGGGATATGGCAGGTCACAAGTAGCTCTGAAAACACATATTGTGTTAATTTGAACAATGAGACCTGTGACTGTAGGAGGTGGGACATGGCAGCTATCCCCTGCAGTCATGCCATTGCTGCAATGCAGAAAGTGAAGATACACCCTGAAGACTATGTTTCTGCTTTTTTCAAGAAACCCATGTATTGTGAAACATATAAGCACATAATATTCCCTGTGCCAGGTCCTGACCATTGGCCTCATACACCTGGTGATGATATTTCTCCCCCTGTGTTTAGAGAAAAGAAAAGTAAAAAACAAACTGCCAGGAGGAAAGGCCTGTTTGAGGTGCCAGCTAAAAAGGATACTTCTAGGATTGGTACAGTGACATGCAGCAACTGCAAGAAGTAAGGGCATAGGATCAACAATTGTGGTGTCCCTTTGAAACCTAAGTTTCAGATGAGGCTGAACAAGCACCAGGTATGTCCATTCATTCCATTGTTACATTCATTGCATTGTTACATTCATTTCATTTGTAGGAAAATAGTTCTAACTAATATTGTTGTGTAGGAAAATAGAGCAAACTACTCTGAGGCTGGTTCTTCAATGGCTGCAACTGCACAAAGGCCACCAAGGGTACCTGCTGCCTCTGCACCTGCACCAACTCCTCCTCCAACAACAACTGAGTCAACACAGACAGCTTCTAGGTCAAGGAAGAGGGAAGCACCAGCTACAACAACAGCACCACCACCTCTCAAGAAGAGCAGGACCAACACCTCTTCTGCAACAGTAGTACCACCTCCCAAGAAGAAGAACACAACTATTTCTGGCAATGGATCAAGGTCTTCTCCAGCAAAGAACACCAGGTCATCAAGGTCTTCTCCAGCAAAGAACACCAGGTCATCAAGGTCTTCTCCAGCAAAGAACACCAGGTCATCAAGGTCTTCTCCAGCAAAGAACACCAGGTCAACTGCCGCCAATAGAGCTGGCACTGGATCAAAGAGGGTCAGGAAGCCATCTAATAGGCTGAAAGATTACTTTTATGCAAGTGGTAACTAGCTGAAGTTGTTGAACTCCAAGTGCTTGATACTGTTTGATTTGGTTTGTAATAACATTGCCTCACTAAGTACTTGATACTGCACTGTTTGATTTGGTTTGTAATATGGTACTGTATGTGGATTCTGCACTTGTTTGCAACTTCATTTCATCTGTAAATTTCATCTATATGTGGATTCAACACTTGATATACACCTTACAGATAGAAACATAGATAGAAACATAGTCTCATAGATAGAAAGATAGATCTCTAGAAACATACATAGATAGATCTCTAGATAGATAGATAGTCTCATAGATTACATAGATAGATAGTCTCATGATTACATAGATAGATAGATTACATCAAAATCTCACAAAAACTACCAAAACTCTCTCTCAAATTGACTTACAGATAGAAAGATAGATAGCTAGATCAGTCATAGCGCTCAAAGAAACGGACCCACTTGGCCCTAGTTGCTGGATGAGGAGCCATGACTGCCCTAATCCTTGCCCACCTAATTATCTCCATGAATGATCTTCCCCTGCCTCCAGTGAAAACCAGCTCTAGTTCTTCATCATTGCACTTATCCAGTACCTTGTTGGCGAGTCGGCGGTTGAACTCCTCTTGCTGCTCATCCTGGGCCGCCTCTAGGGCCCTCTGCCTGCGCCTCCTCCTCCTCCTCTGTGCAGCTGCTGCTGTCCTAACCTCCACAGCCTCCCCCTCTTCCTTCGTGACATCTCCCATGTCAGGATCCATCTGTAGGGTTTCTTTTGGGTGGCGGCTGGTGGAGTGACTGCGAAAGGGTGGGGGGTGGGGAGGGGTTTATATTGACAGATGGATGGGGTTGGGTTTAGTAGGCCTAGGGTTGCATTTGGTCAGAGAATAGTGGGCCACCAAGCCCAGTTAACCACAGAAATAATATATGTAGGCTAACAAATAACATCTAAAAGATAGAAGATCAAGTTGAACACTTAATAGCATACAAGATCCATTTCCACAACTTAGTAGCATAAGAGATCCATTTTCCACTACATAATAGCATAGGAGATCCATTTACAACACTTAATAGCATAGGTGATCCATTACAACTTAACAACATAGTAAATAAGGTTCTTACACTAGGTTAAACTTCACATTCCCCCAAAATGTACACCCATAATCACTTGCAGTCATGCCAGGCCACATCCTTATATAAAGGCCTTTGGATGTACTTACTTCACCAACATATCAAAGCCACTTCAAGAATCAAGGATGGCCTTGATTTGCTCTATCTTCTTCTTGCTGCCATACCCTTCTTTCAGCAGCTCAGCAACAACAAGCTCAAGCTTTGCCTTCTCCTTCTTAAGAACATCTCTGTCAACTTGAACATCCTTCATAGCCTTCCTGGTGTTCTTGATGATATCAGCTTGGCTCTGCAAAATGCACCTCTGCTCTTTTGCAAGTTTGAGCTTTTCCATCTGCACCTCCAACATAGCTTTCTCCTCTAGCTCCTTCTTCTTCTTCTCAAGTTCTTCCTCCTCCTTCACTTGTTTCTGGTGCACCTTCTTGTCCACCCTACCATCCTGCCAATCAAACATCTTGGATACATCATCAACAAGCTTGGTGTACTCAATGCAAAGCTTGTCATTTTCAGCCCTAAGCTTGGCCAACTCCCTTTCATGTTCACTCTTAAGCCTGGCCAACTCCTTCTCAAACTTCTCCTTGTCCTGTACCCTTCCAAAGTTCTGCTCATGGAACATCTCCCATAGCTTGCACAAACATCTCTGAAGAACAGTTGGCCAAGGCCCATCAACCCACTCTACAACACCACAATTCACACCATTTTCCTGCATTTATAAATGTGATAAGTTATTACAAATGGACTAGGAGCTTATTTCAGTTCCATGATTAACTTGTATATACTTGATAATTTCTAACAATGAATAACAACACCATGATTAAGTTCCCAAAGTAACAAAAATACATAGCAGAAAAATGTTTATTGGCATCATATCAAACAAAGTGCTGCATCATATCAATCATCAGTGACCATACATAGCAGAAAAGTTTATTGCCATCTAACCTGGACTGGGCAGCCATAGAAACGCCTTCCTGTTAAAGGCCCTTCAAAAGCAACACGCTTAATAGGCCTCATTTGATGCAGAATGCACTTGGGATGAGCAAGCTCAAGTTGGCCACAGAAAAGGGGCTCCACAGTGGTGTCTGGTTCCTCCTGCAACCAAAATAACCAGCAAACACTAGTTTCAATCTGCACTCAACACCAGAATATACTTGCACACTTCATTAAACATGAACACTAAAAAAATCCCCAACTCAGCATGAACCCTAACACTGTACTGAGATGAACCCTAGCTTACATCAATCCTACAATCAAACCCCAGCCTCACTATTGAACAAGAATCCTACAACACCAACACTACACTTAGCAAGATCCATGGCGGTAGCCTAGGCCTACTCGGCCTACTAGCACCTAACCCTAACCCTAGGTGGCAAAGAACTTACCATAAGTCCCATGTCCATGCTGACGACCTCGCAGTCCTCCTCCGAGCTAGTTTCCTCGTCGTTCCAGGAAGGCATGGTGGCAAGGAGGTCAACGGCGAGCCACCTCAAAGACGGCGAGCGGCGGCGAGCTCGTACTGGAGCAGGGGAGTGAGAGCAGGGGAGTGAGCGAGCAGGGAGAGAGTGAGTGAGCAGGAGCGACCGACCGAGGGGGTTTATTTACCCCCGTTCCGACCAGGCCGCGTCGGCTAACGGCCGTCAACGGCCGCGCCGTGAGCGCGCGTGGCCAGGTGGCCTGGCATGTGGGCCCAATCCGTCAGAAAAACGGTTAAATCGCTAGTCACCGCGGGTTTGGGTTTTTTGAAACAGCGGACCGCGCGTTTGGTAGCTTTCTGAGAAAAATTAAAAAGTGGTAGTTTTTTGGAACCCTAACCTGTAAATTAGTAGTTTTATGCTATTTACTCCACAGAGGTGGTGCTGAAGCGCTACCAGGGCAAGCAGTCGGATGTGGATTTTGCCAAGTTCTTTGTGGTGAATGCTAAAGTGCTCGAGTCAATGAAGTTTGGAGTCCACGACAGTTGCACCGATAAATGGATAGCTAATCAGCGCAGGCGCCTACATCTGGATAGAAGGGCCTCTCGAGACGCTCAAATTGATTTTAGATCCGATCTTACTTGTGATGATTTTGCTTGCTACGATGTTCTCTCCGTGCCTGATCCCTTCGGCATCAGAAGGTCTTGTGCATATTGTTCACAAGGTTGACCAGGTTGGTGATCTTGTATGAGATTTTTTTTTGAGGGAGATTTTCTTGCCCGTCCTATTTTGGTGCAAACATGCATGGCAATACGTCTATCGTATGTAGTTTTATGGATCTTCTATTAGTACAACTATTATGTCCTTCTATATCCATTCATTTCATTGAATAAAGAAGCTAATTTTAAGATAGGCTTCAGTTGGTGCCTCTTTGATACAAGAGCATCTCCTGATCTCCAATACTCATAAGCTGTCATTCTAATACTCCATGTGTATTGGAGATCAGGAGATGAGGCGTGATCATTGAATACAAGAGCATCTCCTGATCTTCATAGTGATCATTGAATTGGTATTTACGGCAACAAATACACAGAAATTGATCATTTAATTGGTATTCACGGCAACAAGTGCACAAAAACTGATCATCTAATTGGTATTCACGGGAACAAGTTCAGATGCAAGCGCTGCATCCACATCTCACAAAACAATACTCTGTCACTGACTGTACATTCTAATCTCCACGCCCACACGACAGGCAACGTCGATGTAAACGACAGTGAACATTGCAGATGGAAATCAAATTTAGCTCTGTGTTATCCCCAAAACACACTCGTGCTTCTTTTCTGCTGACCAATTAATGGAATAGCTCTGCTAATTGGTTTTTAGAGGAAACAAAAACGGTTTGCTACTGAATGAACCTGAAATAGTTGTATTTACTTGCCTGTCGTTGTTTCCTTTTCTCCTGGTGGATTGCTATTTGCTAGCTAATTTTTGAAGGATTGCTAATTTTGTGGGTGATGTCTTGTTGGCCAGGCATTATCATTTTGAACGATGTCGTTTTTCCTTTTATTTTTATTTTTGAAACGTTTGGTTGGGAGGGGAAAGCATTGCTGAAGTTTGAACTCGGTAGCAAGTTGTTCGAGTATCTTAGCATATACCTGAATAGCTTGTAAATTACTTCACATTTGTTGTCCCGAAGGATGCTTTGGACTCATCTCAGCATTTAATCCACTGTTTGTTTGAAGAATAGCAATATCTTTTAGCATAATCTTAAAGAAAGAGCGAGCTTCAGGAAACAATAGAAGTACCTATTACTCAGGAAAATTATATTTAGCCCATGAGGTAAAAGGCCACATGAGTAAAAGTATCAGTGGTCTGCAATTGCTTTGGCAAGTCAAATTAACAGGTCTAGTTTGCATTACTGCTCTCAACTAATACAAAATTTGGTACATCGATGGTGACTACATGATCAATTACTTACAGAAGATGAATGAAATAAAGTCAACTGTATTTTGGAAATTTTGTTTATATATAGAAATACAGAACTCACATCATGTACACTTTCATCAGTAAGTAAGAGTTCTTTCATAAATCAATGATCTTGGTAGTCAGCATGGGATTCTTTTGTCCAAAAATCAGCATAGGATTGGCTGAAAATTAGCACAGGTTATACAAATACAATAGAATGCAAGCACCCTGATTAATAGAATACTGCAGTTGGCTGAATGCATGAGGAATAGAACACCTTGAAAAGCATCTGAGCTTTTTGGGTATATGCTTCATTCCCATATGATGGTTCCAAATTAGAAATACACACGGGTCAAGGAAGCATGCTGTTCTCAGTTAAATGTTGGTTGCTCCAGTCACTTTTGAAAAACTGGTTACCCTGCACCATGAACGAATCCAATGAGTGCGCACCTAAAACAAAGCAGTTGACACATATTGGTTTAGTTACAGGATTAAGAAATTATGTGTGCACCTTAAATGTAAATTTCGTATATGAAATATCAATCTGAAGCCCATGCGTGAGGATGGAGAGCGTCGGGAGATGGGGGAGGCGGGGCGTGGGCAGTGGGGTCTCTGGTGCGGCGATTCGTCCGCGTGGGAACCAGAACAAAGGAGAGAGAGGGGTTGAGCGAGGGAGGGGTCCCATCACCATGAAATCAATTGACCCATGCTGACCCGGTCAAAACTGACGGCTCAATCTAAAATCGGACCCCTCAATCGACTCTCCCAGGGCTTTCACCCCTAGTGATTCAAGAGATGTTGCTTTTCTTTAAAAAAAATTCTACATCATGTAATTCAGAGTAATGCTAGAGCTATGGTGAAACTAATTACGTATTTAATGGACTGGATTAGGTGGAGAATTATGATTGGAGGTAGGGGAGGGAGAGTCCACCCCCATGAAATTCAGGATGAAGGAAATAATTATTTAGAAGTTTTTGTAAAATGAGCGTAGCTCGCCCGCACGTCTAGGATTATTGTGTAATTCGTGTGCCACAATTAGGTCTATACTATCTTGACCCCTAAATGTTGATCGCATGGTAAGGTTGCCCGCACCCTTTGAGGAGTGAGTGTAGGTCATGTCCTCATCCATGATGGGTTGAGTGCTCTTTTGTGGTCTTGTGCCCCTTGAGTTGTAATTTCTCGTTGATAGTTTTTGGTTTTTGTTACCTCTACCATTAGTGACATTGTAATCGTTGACAAAGACACACTTATGTGTGTATTCGAGAAAAGTATATTGAATGATACCAGCCATGGGATATAGTTGGTTTGTTGGGTTTCTAGAATCCAGAAGTCCATGAATTATGAAGAGAACAAAATATCATTACTAAAATTTAAGAACATCAATTTTTGTACTGTTTGTTTGTCTAAGCCAGGTGCATCAGTGCTTCCTAATATATATTTTTCCCAACCTGCTATGACACAACTTTTATTCACCAACTATACTATATTTGTTTTCGTTTTCAAAAAGGAAGGAAAAGACTCCTAGCCCCTACAAAAACACAACAATAATTTTAGGCGACTTATACGCGCCGGCGCGCCGGCCCAATGATTTCGGCCGGTCGAGCCAGAACCGTCGGATGCGATCCAGGTGGGCCATTGGATTGCACGGAAAAACGGTTTGCCCCCGACTTCTCCTTCCTCTCGCTAGTCCCGCATAATGCGCAGCTCCATGAATGCACGACGTCGTGCTCTGTCGCCTCCGGTCGCAGAACTGCGCCGCCTGCCGCCCGCCCTCGTCGGCGTCCTGCTCGTCGCCGCCGGCTGCCGCCCTCACCGACATCGATCACCTCATGCGTTTTCTTGCCTCCGTGGATGCAGCAACGTGTGCCCGGGGTTGCAGGCTTGTAGATTCGCTGGCGACGCCGGCAACTCCAGTGCCCGACGGTCACGCTCCGGTGGCGACGGCTCGTCGGGCAGAACGCCTCGACGGCGAGCTTACAAAAAAGATGCATCTCTCCTCGGGTTGCCGGTAGCAGCAAAATTAACCACCGGTCGTAGCAAAAACAAGTGCTGGTTCCAACAAAAAAAACATTGTAGTATCTTCGTCTCGCCCACCCCGGTCACCGGTCGTAGCTTTCCCCCTCGCAAGTCGCCAGTTGAAGCTTTTCGCACATGCGATTGTAGCTTTCTTTGTCAATGGTTGCAACCTTTTCTGATTGCGTAGTGTCTGGTTGTAGCTTTCTCTTTCAATGGTTGGAGCTTTTTTCATCTACGGTCGAAGCTTTCCTATTAATGGTTGCAACTATTTTCTTTTTGAGTGGCTCTTGGTTAAAGGTTTCTCTATCATTCCAGTTGAAGCTTTTTTCATCCAAGGTTGTAGCATTTTATGCGAACGGTTGTAGCTTCCCACGATGGCGCTGACTGCTTGCAGCTTTCTCTGTATCCGGTTGAAGCTTTTCAGGAAGGGTTTGAAGCTTTTTTTGTCAGCGGTTGCAGCACGAGGGTATCCGACGGTTCTGCAGTGCCTCCGGCAACATCCATCGCCGTTGCTTCGTCTCGCGCCCTCGCCCCCAACCCCCATTACTGCCAGTCCGGGGAAGTGGTCTCACATGCTGGGTTGCAGCACCCCATTGGTCATCATCAAAGCATGAAGCACGGTGTGGCTGGTTCCAGCGGCTATGGTGTCGACTGCAGCAAAAATTGTGGCCGTCTCCCGTATGGTTTGAAGGTGATGAACAGCGGCCATTGGCACGCGATCGGCTACGCAACAACTAGAGGGACCAAAGCTTGCATGGTTAGTGATGGAAAAAGAATGTGCCACTTGCTCAGGGAAGAAGGCGATGGGAGGGAGGAGACGAACGAAGAAGACGATGGGTGGGAAGGAAAAAAACGAGTGGCGGAGGTCATGCCTGAAGCGATAAGGTTTGACTTGTTCACGATAGATGCATAGTCACACGATCTATCGCCATACAACGAGTCATGCGCGTCCGGCGGAACCGTTCCCCCGGCGCACTGGCGGGAAACGTTTCCCATAATTTTATTAAAAAGATGCCAAGAAGCAAGACAAAACACTTCGGTTGCCAAAAAGAAAATAAAAATTAGGAGACCATCTTCTTTAGCAGACTGCTTAGACCAAATCCAGCAATAAATACAACATTGGTTCCAACACACAACACATCACTCCGAAAACAATGCGTTCAAGAAAGGCCCCCTTCCTCACCCCCCCTCTCTTGCGTATGCCGATGTTGTCTATTCCAACCAAACATGACATTAATGGGATTATCATCCCAAAGCAGAGCCAACACCTTCAACAAAGTCACAACAACCTACACTGAGATATTGTCTAATGAAGCCTGAAGGCGATATCGTGGAATTTCACCCGATGAAAGCACACTTCCTCTTCAATCCGCCGCTATCTCGGCAAAAAAGAATATCCCATTCTTGTTGTCCAACCTTTCTACGAGCGATGCTTACACTTGCCCTGGTCAGCTCTTGGCACGAGGAACGCACTATAGGCTCGCTCACTCTGTAGCAGAACACGTCGAAATGGAATATCACTAGCGATGGATCACTACTTGAAATGAAGCACTTGTGCCCAAATCCATGTGTGGATGACTGTCACCGCCACCTGTCTTGGGCCTGTGATAAGACGCGTCACCAAGTTGGGCCACGTCATAACCCCCGTTGCTGCATCTAGGCACCAACACCACTAGGCCATGCCACCAGCCGCTAGTTGAGGGTTGCACCGATCATTGATGGCTCAAGAACCGCTCGAGTAGGAGATAAGTGGGCTCTAACCACTGACATCCGCCATAGGGTAAACCATCACATATCACGCCTCCCTGACGGGTTCTACCGTAGAGCCCAACAACAGACAATAACTCCCCCTTCTGCTCGCCGGAACACAGATTAAGGGCTTACCACCATGGTCGATCGTGTGGTTCGGAGCCACGGTTCCACACCGGATACACAAGCTCGAGCACCATACCGATGACCATGCCACCCCCATGCGAGATGGTCGATGACTGCACCATCTTCCCACAAGAACACTAACGGTATTAGAAGTCTCATTGCCAGGCTTCACAGGTTGCAACATGGGCTTCGTGGCGTCTTTCTCATACGACAACAAGGAGGCAGTGAGAGGGGGGGAATGTGGCGTCATGCTAGAGTTTCTATCTCATGGGTTGCCGGCTAGCTAGAGACGCCACAGGACACGCTAGGATCAATTGGTGAACGAATGATCATGATCATTCAATGCACTCTCTGGATGAAAACCCAACATATATCTTGTTGCTGAAAAATACCTTTTGTAGTTCTATTTTAGCTCACGTTTGCATAGTTATGAGGAATGAAAATTTAAATGCATATTCATCATAAACATTTTCTTCAGGACACCCGAGTAGCTCCTAGGGGGCCAGTCGGGAGAAACCTAGTTGATGTCCCCACCTTCTCCCCTCCCCACTCACCTCACAGCCATAGGAGGAAGTGTGTAGGAAAAAACATGCCTGGTTGATGGGGGGTGGCGGGCTCATCTCCTTGTGCTACAGGAGTTCTAGTCCTCCTGGCTAGAGTGTTGCAGCGGACCTAAATGGCGCATACATCGGTGACCCCAGGACATCTCGATAGTGGCCATGTCACAACGGGTGTGAGGGTAGTGCGGTGATTGGTCGCGACTTCAACGATGGCGACAGTGATCTATGATGGAGGCTTTCTGTTCAATAAATTGCGCCGACAATGAACATTCTTGGTTCCCCATTTCCCGGCAACAACGAAGACACATTTTCTCAGGCCCTGTAGGGAGGCAATTTGCAATTTTCTTGGTTGCACGTGCATCGGTTATTTTTCTCCCGATGATGTGACCCCAGGCTGGCAACTATCTTTACCGAGTGCAAGGTCGGCGAAGTTTTAGCCTCCATATTGGAGGTTCCCCGTGACGCGGTCTGGTGATTGGATGTCTCCTTATTGTTGCAGAGGTTTGCGGTGCTCGACATGGTCCAAGATGTCATCTAGCAACTCAACTTCTGCCTGCTGCGTGGGTTGTCTCTTGTCCGAGATTCCCCATGTGTCCAAACTAAATTGGCTCTCTGCAGGCTGCCTCGACTCTTAACTGCATAAGATTGCTGGAGATGGTGGTCGGTGGACATCCTTACGCATTGCTTGGCATCATGTGTTGCGTCCACGTCAAGACTTTTTGTCTGCACGCGGTTATGCATGATGGATCGGCGGGTGATTGCAAGGCATGGCAATGTCAGCTAGGGGGTGTTCTTTGGTTGTTGCTTGATGAAGCTGGTCTATTGATTGCATTTTATTTTTCTATTTTAATAATTTGGTTGTGTACATGCTAGATGTCCTAAGTAACTCTTAAGATCACGTTCATGTAAAGATCGGGTAATTGATATCCTTTCCTTTTCCTTGGTAATTGATATTATTATATATTTTCTTTATCCTTGGCTATAAGCAAAGTAATCTTATATACTAACTTATTTTTTTCAACATGCAAGCGTGCCACATAACCATATAATTATGGATGAGACAATAAGACCCATCTAAACATGCAACCATGCATGAGAAAAGACTCACCACCACACGCAACCATGCATGTAAAAAGACTCACCACCACATACAATTATGCATAATCAAATATAATAAATCTAATGAATTTCTAATTTTGATTCACATTTTATTAATCTAAATATTGATATTATGCATTCATTGAAATATATTGCAATCGATTCCCGCAGCAACTCGCGGGGCATCATCTAGTTGCTTAAAGAGATATGGCCGCTTTGATTAAAAGAATTTGTAAAGAAATTTTTCATTTGCTTGAAATCCTGTACATAGGATTTTTTTTCTTGGGATTCATTTGTACTGGATTTCGTAAGAAAATTTTCATCCACTCCAATCTTGTGTGAATATTCCTATGTTTTTTGAGCTCAATCAAACATACATGCAATCCCTTAGCATTGAAGATGGCATACTCGGTAAGAAAAAAGAAAAAAATATTGAAGATGTCCGCCTTCCGCATTCATGGCGGCAGACTGGTCTTTATGTCTGCGGACGGATGTTGTGTCCGATTTACAGGTCAGCATTGCAGCCTTTATATCATATCCCCGCGTTTTATATATGAGAGCCTTTTCACGGTTGATGCATCATCTCACTAAACCATACAGAAACTGTAGTTGTCAGTCCAAAGAAGGACATCAGAAACAAGAGGCTGTTTCCGGTAAGCCAACTTTTCTGGATGGGAGAAGAGAGAACTGGCCCTCCAGTATCGAACATCTTTTGTTGTCCTTTTCCGTGTAGAAAGAATTATGGATGACTTTTTTAATCATCCTTTCATGTTTTCCTAATTAATGGTATTATATTAAGTACATAACAATAGTCGAAGTTCAGAAAGAAAAATCTTAAGCAAAGCAAATGGATTTGACAGAAGGATAACTAATACTCGCATAATTACATCTGTAGAAAAACGTTGCATGTAGTCCTGAAACCGTACGAAGCCATGACCTTTAACTCTGTCTACTAACTCAATGAGACAACCACTAACGAACCCGTACAAATCCATAAAGGCGCTGGCACATAATCGATCAAACGAAGAGGCCTACATAATCAAGCTCGACGGAGCCCAGCCACAGCTTGTTGCCGTTCTGCTCAGCCACCTCGCTGAGCGTCACGCCCCTGGCGGCCGTCAGCTCCTCGACCTCCACGCCGTCGGCGCCGAGACGGACGCCGACCAAGTGCTTCACCGGAGCCGCCGTCGCGTTGAGCCGCGCCTTCTCCTGGTTGAGCGCCACCCAGAAACCGCCCTGCCCGTCGCGCCTCACGTTGTCCGGGTACCCCGGCAGGTCGGCGAAGAGCTCGTACTGCCCGGCCTTGGGCCCCTTGAGCCAGTACCGGAACGCCTGGCACGGCACCGTGTGCGCCACCACCAGGTGCGTCCTGTCACGGCTGAGCGCGACGCCGTTCGGGTACGGCAGCTCCGCCTTGAGCACCGTGACGAGCTTCGTGCGCGCGTCGTACTTGAGCAGGCGGCCGGTCGCGTCGGCGTTCATGATGATCTCCGTGTTGAACCTGCACGCATATAAACATTGGTTCGTCATCTCCGGGGTTCATGCTACAAACGATTTTTAAGGCGTGATCTGGCGTGTGCGGTACCTCCGGGGGTAGTTGGCGCTGCTGTCGGTGAAGTAGACATCGCCGGTCGCCTGATCAACGTCGAGGCCGTTGAGGAAGTGGAAGGGGATGCCGTTCGCCTCCGTCGCTAGCACCTGGGCTTCGCCGCCTTCCGGGCCGACCTTCATGAGCCCCAAGTAGGCGTCGGCGATGTAGAGCTCGCCGGTCTTCCTGTTGAACCGGACACCCAGCGGCCGCCCGCATATGCTCTCCTTTTGTTCCGACGGCACCCCAGAATCCGAGCACAGAGGAATTTTCCTACACACGTCCCACATGCCACACGTAAGCTAAGTTTTAGATCGCGGTCGATCCTAAGAGAAAAAACACGATTTTGAGCTTTTAATTACACCGACCTGTAGTTGGCATTGTAGGCGAAGGTGGTCCAGCCGGCGGCGCTCCCGCCCCACCTGAGAACGCGCCCGTCGGAGACGCCGGTGTAGACCCCGTCCTTGCCGGCGAACGCGAGGCTCTCGGCGCCGCTGACGCCGTCGGGCAGCGGCAGACGGTAGCTCCACCGCGTGTCCGTCGTCTTGACCTGCTGCGCCGACGCGAGGGAAACGAGGCAGGCAAGCACGACGAGCACCGCCGCCAAGTTGCGCCCCATCGTCATAGTCCTCGAAAGTTTTCCTCTATGGGAAGTCGTAGCGCTCACCTCCATGCCTTTTATGGGAGGCCACGACCCATGGATCAGATCAGACCAGACCAGACACGGTAGTAATCCTACACCAACTCCACGTAAAATCCCACACGAACTGTAAGTAAAACCGTGACGAACTGTAAGTAAAACCGTGACGTGACGTGACGGGCTGCCCCCGTACGTCCGACCGAGCCCGTTTCGTTTGTGGTCTCTGCTGAGTTCGGCCCGAACCCGACCGGTTCAGGTATTGTTCGCCTCGGTCCACCCACACCCACTCCAACCTTGGCTACCACTAACCCAAGTAGTCTGGGGTCCGGGCCAGCCACGCCCGACCGAGGAGCTGGCTGTCGCGGCCGCATCGGGGCCGTCCATCGCGCAGGGGCGGACCCGAAACCCACCACGGCGACAAAACCACCACCCTGCACTCGCGAAATGGGTCGCGGCTCGCAACCCACGCCTCGTCGGCCCCGGCTCCGATCTGCTAAGCCCCCACCGGATCGGGTTGCGGGTCCCCTCCCCGCGACCCATCACCGCCGCTCGCCGCCGGCCGCCGCCGACGAGGTCAGTCTCCCGCCCTACGCTCTCTACACCTCCGCCTCCTCCGTCTTAGCGGGTCCGCTTACCCGAGCCAGAAACGCTAGCTGTAGCTGAGAACCCATTTCCTGGAGCTCGAGCATGGGGGGCGGGAGTAGGACCCGACCCCTCCGGGCTTCGATTAGTCCCTGGAGTCCCGAGATCGCTTGCTTGCCACGGCTGATTGCGTCGTGGTTTTGGGGATTGGGTCTTCGGACGGGGTAGGTGAAGGGGATTTAGTGAAAGGAGGTCCTTCGGTCCATGGTAGCTTTCAGCACTTCGCGAAATTTTAGCCGTCATGTAGTGTGAGTATGCGCTTAACGCATGAGCAATCGTTAAGTTGGAAAGAGGAATTTTTATTCGGACAGTAACTGGGAAGTCATCATCCATTGATATTGTTTCCCAGTTCGTCAGGGGGGGGTGTCCAAACCCTTCTTTGACCTTTTGTTTCTGCAAAAGAGCGAAACATGGAGCCATTTCCTTAAACTTCGTATTGGATCAAAATGTGTAGTACTATCCACTATCGACTGTTCTCATGATACTTCTTCTTTGGACCTGCTGCAGTGAGTAAGCCTACACGGGATACCATGCTGGCACCGGCAGCGATGGAAGTGCCGATTGATGGCACGGTGAGCACCACGCTCGCGTCTGTGAATGCAGTGCACAATCCACGGGCACGCAAGTTGCGGTCAGCTGTTTGGCAGGACTTCACCAAGGAGCGCCGTGCCGACGGCAATTGTGTTGCTATCTGTAACCATTGCAAGAAGCAGCTCACAGCAACCAGCCGGTCAGGCACCACACACCTGCGCAACCACCTTGCGATATGCACCACCACCTCTACACGCCGTGCTGGTAAGCGTCGGAAGCTGATTGTACGCCGTATTCTCCACAACAAAACATCCACTGGGCAGCCTGGCGATGGACATGCCTCTGGTGAGGACAATGACAATGATAGCACACACTTTGATCAAGAACTCAGCCGGCAAGACCTTGCCCGTATGATTGTCCAGCATGGCTACCGGTTCTCCATAGTGGATGATCTGGGGTTTCGAAAGTTCGTCAAGAATCTCCAGCCACAGTTTAGCATGGTCTCATATGACATAGTGAGAGCTGATAGCATGGCAATTTATGAAAGTGAGAGGCTGAAGCTGCAGGATGTGCTCCTCAAAACCCCTTGTCGGGTTAGCATGTCAGTTGATATGTGGCGATCGAGTACACAGATGGACTACTTGTGTTTGACCTGCCACTACATTGATCATTCCGGCGATGAATGGAAACTTAGGAAAAAAATTCTTAACTTTGTGCATGTCGAGGAACATTTTACAGCCAATCAGATTGCCAATCTCATTCTGGAGAAGTTGCAACAGTGGGGTATTGAAAGGAAGGTAGCTTCTGTTGTGCTAGACAATTGCACCAATGGTGACATTGTTGCCGCAGAACTTCTCAGAGTTATGCAGCCTAGGAGACTTCTCCTATTAAACGGAAATTTGTTCCATGTGCGCTCTTGTGCACATATTCTGAATCTCACAGTTGAAGAAAGCTTGGAACAGACATCTGACATAATTAATAGAGTCCGTGAGATGATTCAGAATGTCAAGTTCTCACAAGAAAGGCTTCAAAAGTTTCTAGATACCGCAAAGCTGCTGCAGATTGACCAAAAACTGTTAGTTCTTGATTCTCCGAACAACTGGCCTTCCACTTACTTAATGTTTGATTCTGCATGCTATTATCACGATGTGCTTGTGCGCCTTGCAGAACAGGAAGCTAATTACGCTGCTTTCTTGACCGCTAAGGAGTGGGCTGATGTGAAAGCCCTCACTGAAATACTTGACGCGCTCAATAATACAATGGAGAAGTTTCCAGTGGAAATCCCAACCGCTAACCTATATTTCAATGACATGTGTGAGATCCAGGTTCTTTTGAACACCTGGCGCAATAGTCCATCTCCTGTTGTTGCACAAGTGGCTGGCCGAATGCTGAAAAAATTTGAGGGATACTGGGATCTTACTAGGCCAGTAATGGCATTTGCATCCATACTGGATCCTCGGTACAAGATGAAGTCAATTGAGTATTTTTTTCAGCTGATTTATGGAAATGACCAATTTACAGCAAAGGCAACAATAGAAGCCATCAAGCAAAGCTTTACCAGCCTGTGCAATGAGTATGAGCATTCAGCAGATTCATTGAAGAATCCAGCTGTTCTCTTCTACGCTGGAAACAGTAGTTCTTGCATGAGCTCTGTTTACAACACTGGAAATGACTCTAAGACCTTCTCTCGCATCACATTATCAGATGCCCGACGGGGACTTGATCAGTATATTCAGGAGTCATCGTCAGGCCAGTCCTTCAAGTCTGACTTGGACTTGTATCTTGAGGAAGCTGTCTATCGTCAAAAAGAAGGGAATCAAGATAATTTTGACATCCTTGGATGGTGGAAGTCTTTTGCGGCAAAGTATCCTGTCCTTTCTCAAATGGCCCGTGATATTCTTGCTATCCCTGTATCTATCATCCCACTGGACAGTGAAGCCCGGGTGCTGAATGAGTATCTCAGTACTATGGACCCTTCAACGGTTGAGGGATTAGTCTGCGCGCAAGATTGGTTACGTGGAGACACAGAAGGTATCACTGAGTCTTACAGATATATTTATGAACTTAGTTTTACTCTTGTAAATACTCATGTGCACTTACCAATGATTGGTTTCCTGTGTGTTTCTACAGTTGCTAATTCAGATGGCCATGCAGATGATAAAGTGCCACGTGGCGACGAACTTATTGTGGCACCGAATTAGGTGAGTATATTGGGAGCAACTAGTTTCAACTTATTTTGTTTCTTTATCTCACCCCCCTTGAATTACTAAGTCATTTTGATTTTTGACCCATACCACTAATTCAACTTGAAATCTTCCCACTTTAGGTCATAATGCACAGGCCCGCATGCTAGTGACACTAAGCACAAACTTGTGTTTTTTTTACCAGAAAGTGGAACTTGCACTTTTGCTGTTGTGTAAAACGAAACGGGCCTCCTTTTCCTTGTGAGCTTCTCCTATAAGTAATCTTATAATTAAATGGAACTGGTATTTGTATTGTATGGATTGCCTAGTATGTGTTTTGGACAGTTGGTGTAAACAGATTATCTGTTTGTTTGCAAATACTAGTGATAAACTAATTGTGTATATAGCATGTATTTTCCTTCTTATTCTGCGTGGTGAGCTCAAATTGATACAATAGTAATTCTACCAGGATGCGACTTTTGCCATGCAGCTGACCGATTACTTAAATTACACTAGGGCTATAAATCACAGACGTTGAAGACTAAAATTTAGATGTACTATATACACACACATATCAGCATACATATGCGTACTTGTGCATTTTTATCCACCATAGTACAACTCTTGCACGTATAACTAATTACCACCATAATGGTAATGCTTTAGACCTGTGCATTTTGCTTTGTCCATCCGGAGTGACACCAAGGTTAATCATTGTGGCTCTGTTTCTCCTGTTAGCTTGAAATTTCATGATCCATCAAATAAACAAAAAGATGTTTTGTGGCGTTTTACTTTCTCGAGCCACCTAGATTATATAAAAGCTGACCAATTTGACTTGTCCGCAGTTATTTCATCTGTGATGAAGGCGTTTGGAGAAGAACGGAGGTACAAGAATGGCATCTATCCATGCCCCTGTCCAGGAAGCAGCAACTTAATCATGTAAATGTATCATCCTAGTTCTACACTGTCTGTACAATGAGGTATCAGTGTTGCCCCCCAAATGAAGGCTAACATGGCGCAGCCATCTCGTCCCATTTTTAGACAATTTGGTCGGTGTAATGTGACTGCATTCTTGACTGGGTGTGTATCCTGCTGCTCAGCAAAGCTATTTGCAGACGTCCCCGGAGCCTCGGACATGCCCTGGAATGCTTGGAGTGGACAATATTGTGCATCGAGCATTTGGAAAGTAATGCCAAAACTTAGGACCCTGGTAATTGTCACACGTCAGGTACGAGCGTATGGCAAATCGAAGGATGTCAACTTTAGTTGACAAGCATGACAACTTCGTGCTTAAGTTTATTTTTGACAGAAACTTGCCGTCTGTTGCTGGAATTTGTCAACCTTGCATGACTGAAATTGCCACCGAAAGACGTCAGGGCCATTTGGGAAAACTTACCGTGAGCTCTACAAAGCACCTCAATCGTAGCCAGAGTAGGGTTGGCAAAGAGCTCTACAAAGCACCTGAATTGTAGCCAGAGTAGGGTTCGCAAAGAGGACTGTGGTGTTCACCTCAAGAGTCAAGACTTATTACAGTTTGGCTTATTTTCAGACTCGACGAGTCCCACTCTGGTACAGTTGAAGGCGCTGCTGAAGACTACTCCTAGATGGCAAGATACACGGACAGGGCAAAAACGACAAATATGACTTGTGCTCGAAATCAATTCACAAACAGAATTGTTTTTTTTTAAATCGCTCCATAGACCCTTTCGTGTAACGCCCGATAGCCGGGCGCCACGCTACATTGTGCAACGTTTGACTAACACGCGCTACACACCTGGCCATCGTCACATCCTAGACTGCCTGAAAATTGCTAAGTTAGTGTGCAACGCTTGAGAGCTGGGCGCTACACTATACAGTGTAGTGCCTAGGCATTGCACTAGTGTCTGCTTCATCTTGTAGTGGCAAAAAGTGTAGCCACTAGGCGCTACACCGTATAGTGCAGCACCTAACTCTCAGGTGTTGCACATTGAGAGCAATTTCAATGGGGCGATCCATTTTGTCCGTTTGGTTCATCCGGACAGAAAACTTAGCCCAACGGAGCGACCTAAACAGACGCGCATGTCCGCCTGCTGTCCGTTTGTCATCCACCCTGACCTAAACTGAGCTCAAATTTGGGTCACAAATGGGTCTATGACAGACAAAAGCGGGCGCTCCTCTCGTCTGCTCTCGTCCGCTGCTACCCTCCCGTGTCTGCCCTGGTCCTACTAGTCAGCGACACAGCACGAGCCACTTGACCGAGAACTGCAGCGAGATCCCCACCCAGCCAAGCGCCGCCACGAGCTGCCGTCTTCGACGGCGAGGGCTCCGCCTCCTCCGTCGTCCTCGCCGGCGAGGCCTCTGTTCACTGGCCATGCCACCGCCGCCCATCGCCACGCACCGAGGAGATCTCCGCCGCCCGCCGCGCTCACTAGGAAGACCTCCGCAGCAGCAGCCCCGTCACGAGCTCCGGTCACCGTGGAGCTCCTGCATTGCATCGAGCGGCACGTCTGGCCCCCTCTGCCGGCCGCGTGCCCCGCAGCTCGCCGCGACCACTCGCCCCGCCCGCCCGCCACGCCGCTCGCCGCGCCTGCTCGCCCAGCTCGCAGTCGAGGCCACCGGCACAAGCCGCCGCGGTGCTCGCCGTCGCGCTTGAAGGCCATGGCGGCGGCGGTCGAGCACGAACGTCGGCCATGGCGGAGCAATTCCTCTGCGCCAGATCCGGTGAGGAAGAAGGAAGGAGGAGGGGGGCGAGCCCGCGCCTAGGGCCGGCGGCGGCGGCGCTGGGCCGGGGCACATGCCCGTCGTCCGGCTCGCTTGGTGGTGCTGCTGTTGTGCGCTTGCCTGTCCACTTTGGGTCTCTTCTGCGTTGGGTGCATCGCGTGTCCGCCCCAAGTCCGCTAGGCGGACAGATGACCCATATGGACGAAAAACAGATAGAATCCGTGTCTGTTTGGGTCTCAGCGTTGGAGTTGCTCTGACTTAACAATTTTCAAGCAGTTCAGGATGTGACGTTTGGCTGTCGGACGCTACATAAAAGAGTCAGCAGAGCGAATTTTTTTTAGCTAACAATTCAGTTTGTGTATTGATTTCGACCGGTGAGTTTTGCGCACGAACAGCGGCACAGCGCATACTTCCATCCCCAAATGCAGGGCATCGCCGGATCGGCACGCGACCCTCCGTCACCCGTGCTGACAGACGCAGCACCCCCGGCGGTCGAGCACGCCCCAGCATGGGCACCGGCATGCATGCCGCGGCCCGAGCACGCGCGAACAGCGACAGTGACGAACGAAACATTCGCACGGCGCGGCGCGACCACACCACGCGGGACCATGGATTCGGATGGAATAAAGCGGCAGCGCGAACAGTAGAGTAGATAGAAATTCAAAGAATAGGCAAGGCTTAGCTGGTCAGTCACTGATTACACCTCTACCTGAAAACTGAAACGTATACCATCTGGATGGTAGTAATTGTCTTCTGACGTTACGCAAAAGAATATGAGTACTATGTATACGCTCCCGGACCAATACGGCTTCATTCCCGACTTCTCCTCCCCCCCTCGCCCCGCGATCGAGCAGGGCTTCACCACCGGCGGGCGCCCGGCTCCTCCGAGTGATCAACGTGGACCTGGCACCTGCAGACCAGGAGAGGATTAAAATCTCTTGTCAATTGGGATAACAAAATTACGCTGCAGAAAGACGCCATTCACAATAGCCAACCCCATGATTTTTATTTATTTATTTTGCAGGAAAACCCCATGAATTATCCTACGCATCTCTAGAAGCTAGGGCCCAAAGTGTTTGTTTATATGGACACATGCAGAGAGAATAAAGTTTTATTTTATGGTTTGTCGTCGGCCCATAAGCTTATAAGCTTGTATAAAGGTCAATCATAAGCCTAAGGACAAGTTCAGTTTTGCAAATATGTACAATTAAGCGCTAAGGGCAGGTTTTCTTTTTCTCTCAGAATACCCATAAGCATGTGCATCATCACATTAGAGAAGAAGCGGCAAAGAAGCCGAGGTTTTCTTTTTCACAATATGGCTGCAAAGCTAGGTTTGTGTGTGTTTAGTTTTCCGTTTTTTTCTTCAAAAAACGGGCTCTCCATGGAACCAGGGAGCAAGAAATCCACACCTTGGGTGCCACATCTTTGCATGTGTAAAGAAATTTAGTTGAAGAGAAGTGACTATGGCATCTAAGGAAATCCTAAATATCCGAGTAGTTTTTTTTTTTGCGGCTTTCTGAGTAGTTTTGTTGATATACACTAAAATATCAGTGCTGTAACTCCACAAGCTCATTGTGCAATGATCTTCTAGGAAGTGAGGAAATGAGTTCATACTTCTAAAAACAATCAGGATTCTTAGAAAAACCTAAAATAAATAAATAAATACAGCAAACAGATTGCTTTAAAGTGAGTTGATGGCTATGGTCCTAACAGTAGGGCAGGCAAATCATGTATATATGAAAAAGTAAAAGATGGGTAGTTGAAACAGGAGCCACATAAATATATAAGTTTGCACTTTTCAGCATTTCAATGCTATAACAAAGTAAAAGACAAAAATGACATGCATAGGCTGGTCAGGGGAAAATGTGGTGTCTTCACGTTGCAATGAGATGCCAAGAGGAATTTCTATAGTCTTAAGTCTACATAATAACAATTGCAACACAAGTATGAGCCTTTTGTCTTCGTGTTTCTTTTGAAAAATATTTGTCATATTTCTTATTTGAAGCAGTCTTCTTGTTTACTGTGTTTTATGTTTTGAGAGAAAAACACAGGTTCACCTTTTGGGAAAAGATAAAATGATCAGTGCTAGAAGACAGTAGAGACATATGACTTTCTAATGCAACGCCTACCTGATACTACATCAATCATAAACTCCATCCTGATCATATTAGTAAAGTCGCCCCACAGTTACTGGAAGTCTACTTAAACAAACAGTGATGGGAACAATAAAATTAGTAAAAACAAGCAAATAATTTTATTCTATGTTTGAATGGTGAGAAATTTTAAGATGGTCCCAATTAATGTGAGCCATTCATTTTTTGCAATCCAAACCAACCCTACTACTCACTACGACACGAAGAGGGAGTAACTTTTGGGTCGCGGCCAAATATTTGGTTTTTGTTTATGGTTGCGTTTCTTTTGGCATGCCATGTATCTTTTCCAATTCTAATTGGTTTTTCTACATACCCATAATGTCAAAAGGGTGCACAATAAGGCCCTCTTGCCACAAGGCAATGCATATCACAAAGGGGATGAGACATTTCACTGTCGCCTAAAATATAACTTATCGAGGTGTAATAACCTTTATTCGCCTACACTAGCAGTCAGTGGCTCAAGAAAAGAGCTAGATTTTGACCCTAATGGCTAAGGAGTATGTTTCTGTTAACTAATATAAATAAATCGCCTGATATTTAGGTAAAGAGAGATCACCCGAGGGCATATATACTGATGAAAGCATCAAAGCACTAAAATAAACCCATGCTAGAAGAATCATGACCTAACTCCAAAATCTCCGCCTAACTATGAAATGAACGATTCAAGAGATAAGTAATGCTGAAGTTTTTCTACTTGTGTTCTTTGATACTCCTTTTGCTCCGTATGTAGCACATAGTGATAGTGGAATATCTAAAAAGACTTATATTTATTTCGCAACATGAAACATTAGAGTTACCAAGCGCTAAACTACCACACACCAGTGAGATGTGTGAAGTACTCGTAGTAGTACTAGCACTAGTACTAGTACGAGTGCAGTAAGACGAAATGTACGTCCACCAAACGGTACTATGGTCCGACTGGAGGCTCATCAAAGATGATGATTAAACCAATTAGTGACCTCAAGTTCTCGCATGCTGGATCTAATCATCTGGACTACCTTATGTGTAGCCAAATACTACTTCGGTACATTGTTTCATGAAGTTTGAACCATATTGGACAGGCAAATTCAGCCGTCTAGCTAATATACGTGGAAATGTACTTTCGAGGATGATACTGATTCAGCGCTGCTGGAAACAGCAACTAGGAACCAAATCTATACGATGAAAATCTAGAACTAGCACCCGCCAAAAAAAATATCTAGAACTAGCACCTGCAGCCCGTTCTAAAAATGTATCTTGCGCATGCCTATGCTCTGTTTGTATGTTGTGCTACTTCGCCACAAGGGCAACTCACAAGCTCAAGAACAGCGAGGAAGCAAGTAGAACGAACACACACACACACACACACACACACACACACACACACACACAGAGAGAGAGAGAGAGAGAGAGAGAGAGAGAGAGAGAGAGAGAGAGAGCACGGCCTCACCTTCTCCTCCGCGTCCACCTGGTGCTTCCGAGGAGGCCATGGAGGCCTGGGGGGAGGTTGGTCGGCCCCATCCGCGTCCATTGCTCGCTTGGTTGGGAGCTAGAGTGTTGTAGCCGGTGGTGCTCTTTGAGGGGAGGGAGGGAGCGAGGAAGAAGGGAGGGAGCAAAGCAAGCCGGCAAGGCAAGGGGTGGGGCTGCGTGTCTCCCAAAGAAAAGAAAGGAAGCAGAGTTAAGGCTAAGCAGAGAGCAGAGCAGCCCACTCCGTTTGGTTTTGAATGAAGAGGAGAGAGAAGGCGCGCGGAGCAGAGAAGGCAGTGGCAGAGAGGCAAAAGGAGGGGAGGGAGCAAATGAGCAATGGCTGTCAGCTGTTTCCCCTGCTTTTTCTCTTGTCCGCGCAGGGCTCACTGCTCCTGGCACAGCAGCCCGCGTACACGTACAGAGCGCCCCCCTGCATGCAATGCATGTCTGTTTCTCTCTCTCTTTCTGACTGTGCGGGTGTCTACTACGATGTCCATAGCTCTGCTGCGAAAGCAATCTCTCGCTGGGAGTGGGCCACCGTGCCGAAGCCCCGCTAGTTTCAGCTAGTACGCACTGCTCGTGCTAGGCCTCCCTCACATGTCATCCAGAGTCGACACTCGAAACCCTCAGCGGCATGCCATTGCCAGCCGTGGAGAGAGCTTCGATCCGTGTAGGTTTTCTTGTTTAGATTAAGAAAAGGTACTACTAATAGCAAGGGTGATCAACGTTACGCCGTGCTTTTCGGTTTTCACGAAGCCTTTTTTCAGGACTGATGCCAGGGGCTTTCTACCATCCGCTCAAGCGAGAATGAGTTTTTCACCGTCTTGTCTCGGGCACTGGCCGTCGCGCGTGCGTGTTTGCGAGGTGTGAAGATGTTTTTCCTTTCTTTTGAGAAGAGAAGCGGCAAGAGCAGCAGCCAGCCAGCCAGCCGGCGAGTCTTCTTGCTTAAGCTCGCGCTCTCTTTCTCTCACTCTCTCTTCTGTTCCCTGGCGGCATGGCCGCAGATGGCGTCTGCGCCGCCCTCTGCTTTGCTTGCTTGCTTTTATCGTGTGGGTCTGTCTGGCTGGCTCGGGACACGGGAAAAAGTCGTGGCGGGAGGGACGGAAACGCTGTTGGAACTTGGGAGGAGAGGCGAGGCGAGGCGAGGGGCCCGAATCCCTATAGATTGCCAAAGATTTGGGTATGCATGCAGCATGCTCTCTCTTTAATGCTCTTTCCAACTCAGGTCTAGGCCGGCCAGCCTGGCTCTGCTGGGTTGCCACTTCTTTGGGGTTCCTAGACAAACTATACGGATAGCGAGAAAAACATTTTTAGATGTTTCTTTTTGAGCGAATATGTGGCTGTGGTTCTCAGGGGGAGTGCCGCCTAGTGAAGCATTAGGGCATCTCCAACAGTGACTCATAAATTTTCTTCCGCATCCGATCACAGATAAGGTTGGTCATAGTGGGGAGTAACTTATACTAGTGTCATGCATATGACACTAGTCTAAGTTACTATCTTCATAGTGCAAAGTAATATAGTAGTAGTATCATAGATGGCTTCATTTATTAGCTTGTAGACTCATCTTGTACTGGAAAACACTATGTTACAGTAACATATTATGTTACTATTTCTCATTAACTACTTGCCACATAAGCAAAAATTTCTTGAAGTGTGTTATGTTACTCGCTAAGTTACTCCCACTATGACCAGCCTAAGGAGAGGCCAGTTCGGGGACATGGATGTGGTAGACCACCATCGAACGCAACCCGCATATATTTCAAACATTGTGGAAACAAACTGGACGAAATTTGTACAAACACGATGGATTTCATAAATATCGGACAACATTCATGCAAACACATCCGATTTTCGTTAGGTTCCGAACATTTAGAACAAAAAGACCGTTCCGAGCCGACCCTAAACTATCCTACGGCGGCGTCCGGTATCCAAGCCCTTGTCATCCTCCACCCGCCGCCTCCATGACCACCGGCAATAAGACAGAGGAAGTGAAGCTGCGGTCTCCAGCGAGGAAGAGTAGAACATGGGAGATGCGTCGGCCCACAAGGGACACAAGGCCCTGCCGCCTCCCGTGCCCTACTCATTCTCGGAGGAGTCCGCGCCTTGTCTGTCGCCTATGGACGTGACGGCCTCGTAGATCGCACGCTGCTCCACGACGAAGTTAGGGTTCACCGCGGCCAAGGCCGCCACGACCTCCTCGCTCGCGTGCTCGCCGTCGATCTAGCCCTCCGCCAACCGATGCTGCTGTAGGAGGAACAGATTGTACTGTTGTTCCTCCCGCGCCTGCTGGAACGCCGACATAGGCACCGACGCAGGCTGCTCCTCCGTCATGGCAGCGTAGTGCGCCTGCGCTTGCTCCATGATGAAGCCGACGTGCACAGGCACAGGCTCCGGTGGGGTGTCGTCGAAGCCCATATTCATTGTGGGGTAATCCTCGTCGTCGGAGACCTCAGGCGAGCTGGCCGGCATACCGACCTCTATCATCTTGGCACTGTGGCTCTGCCAGGTGGCCACAAGGGCGGCCAGCTCGTGCTTCATCGCCATCGATAGGCTATCCCCTAGAGCATTGCCGCCTGCAGTCATGGTGGATGTGATGGAAGTGTCATGCCCCTGATCCAGTCATGCATTAATCATACACGGAAACATGCACGATCAAGATCAGAGACTGACGAGAAGATATCACAACACAACTCGACGACACAAAGGATAAACATAAGTCTTTATATTACAAGCCATGGGCCACGAGGACCCGAATACACAAGTCAACAAGCAAATATTATCTGAGTACAGACATAGTTAGACAAGTTTGCTTTAAGAAGTCTGAGCAAAACAATGCCACTAGATCGAATGGCGAGGCCTCCTGCCTGGGACCTACGGACTACTCCTGGTCGTCGGTCTCTACGTAGTAGGCTCCACTTGTGTAACCTGCATCTGCGGCGCCAACATCTGTTGCAGCAACCGAGTCGAAAGAAAAGGGGAAGCAAAGCAACCGTGAGTACTCATCCAAAGTACTCGCAAGACTTACATCAAATCTATACTACATATGCATTGTTATCAATAAAAGAGGTAGTATATGTGGATTAAACTGCAGAATGTCAGAATAAGGGGGAAGAAGCTAATCTTATCGAATACTACGTCTTCTGGCAGCCACCATCTTTAAGTAGTAGAAGAGAGTAGCTGAAATGGTAACAAGTATCATCGTATAGCAATAATCCTACACTGAGATCCTCTCCTCGTCTCCCTGTGAGAGAGCGATCACCGGGTTGTGCCTGTCACTTATCTGGGTGTATTTTATCAAGTATCATGTTTTAGTTGTAAGAGGTTTGAATACAGCTCCAAGTCGTCATGTTACCGTGGACATGGCTATTGGATGTTTTACAATCATTTTCTAGCAACTTTATATCATTTTTTGGGACTAACCTATCGACATAGTGCCCAATGCCAGTTGCTATTTTTTGCTTGTTTTTTACATCGCAGAAAATCAATACCAAACGGTGTCCAAATGCAACAAAACTTTTTGGAGATTTTTTCTGGACCAAAAGACACCCGGTGGGCCAAAGAAGTACCAGAGGGGAGCTCCAAGGAGAGAACAACCCACCAGGGCGCGCTTGGGGGCCCAGGCGCGCCCAGGTGAGTTGTGCCCACCTCGGTGGCCTCCGGCACCGCCTCTTCGCCCTATAAATTCCCAAATATTTCAAAAACCCTAGGGGAGTCGATAATTAGAATTTTCGTCACCGCAAGCCTCTGTAACCACGAAAAACCAATCTAGACCCCATTCCGACACTCAGCCGGAGGGGGAAATCATCATCGGCGGCCATCTTCATCATCCCGGCGGCCACCATGATGAGGAGGGAGTAGTCCACCCTCGGGGTTGAGGGTTTGTACCAGTAGCTATGTGCTTAATCTCTCTCTCTCTATGTCTCTCTCTCTCTCGCTCGCTCTCTCTCTCTCCCTCCCTCTCTCTCTCTCGTGTTCTTGAGATGTCGCGATCTTGATGTATCGCGGCCTTTGTTAATATAATTAGATCATATGGTGTTTTCCCCTCTCTATCTTGTTGTGATGAATTGAGTTTTCCCTTTGAGATTTTGTTTTAACGGATTGAATATTTTTATGGATTTGAGAGCACTTGATGTATGTCTTGCTATGAATACCCATGGTGACAATGGGGTATCATATTGATTCACTTGATATGTGTTTTGGCACGGATTCCGGAGGTGACATTGGGGTAATCTATGCATAGGGGTTGATGCACGTTCTCGTCTTTGTTTCTCTGGTAGAAATCTTGGGTCATTCTTTGAGGTTCTTTGTGTTGGATTGAGTATTATGAATCTGAAATTATTTGATGCATATCGTATAATCAACTCACGGATACTCGCGGTGACATTGGAGTATCTAGGTGACATTAGAGTTGGTTGATGTGTACCATATGGTGATATTTTAGTACGAACTCTTGGATAGATCGACCGGAAAGAATAGCTTGGTGTTATTTTAGTACGAACTCTAGGATAGATTGATCGGAAAGAATAGGTTTGAGGTGGTTTCGTACCGTACAAACAATTTCTTCTTATGTTCTCTGCTAGATAGGAACTTTGGAGTGATTCTTCATCACACGTTGAGGGGTGGTTATATGATCCAATTATATTAGCATTATTGAGAGATTGCACTAGCGAAAGTACGAACCCTAGGCCTCATTTTCAAGCATTGCAATACCGTTTGTGCTCCGTTTCATCAATTTCTACCTTGCTGTTTTTATTGTACCTATCACAAAAATCAATATCTACTATCACTACTACGCTTTTATTACCATCCCTTCGCCGAACTAGTGCACCTATACAAATTACCATTGTATTTGGTGCGTTGGGGACACAAGTGACTCTTTGTTATTTAATTGCAGGATTGTTTGAGAGAGACCATCTTCATCCTACGCCTCCCACAGATTGATAAAACCTTAGGTCATCCACTTGAGGGAAAATTGCTACTGTCCTACAAAACTCTGTGCTTGGAGGCCCAACACGAGTCTACAAGAACAAGTTGTGTAGTAGACATCATAGGCCAATTAGCCTGCTTATTGGGGTTTTCTATTGCAGACAGTTTCTCAGACAACACCGTGGGCGATGAACTCAAACAACCCACACGGTTTCTAGAAAGTAGGCGTGTTGGATCAATGAAGAATCACACACGATTTCGGCCAAAGAACTGTTTGTGTTAGGCTACCTTGCACAAACGTTTCCACATAAAAAATTGTGTGTGATATACATACAAACGAAAATGTTTTTCTGGGATTCACTGTGTCTGTTGCCTCACCTGATCGCACACGAGCTCATTTTGCCCTTCGTGTGTGACCGGAGGACCTATCCCCGACGGTTTCTGAGTCATGCGGAAAGGACCCCCCCTATCGCCCACATTGGCCAGGTGATACGTCTCCAACGTATCTATAATTATGAAGTATTCATGCCATGTTTACAATAATTTTATATGGTTTTGGTATGATTTTATTAGAACTATCCCGGACTGACGTTGTTTTCAGCAGAACTACCGTGGTGCCGTTTTTTGTGCAGAAATAAAAGTTCTCATAATAGGCTGAAAATTTACAGTGAACATTTATGGACCAAAAGAGACCCACGGAGCACCGGAGTTGTGCCAGGGGGTGACCGAGGAGGCCACAAGCCAAGGGGCGCCCCCAGGGCGCGCCCCTGGGGCTAGTGGGGCCCTCGAGTGTCCCCCTGACTTCTTTCCAATGCCAAACACTCTTATATATACAGAAACCTCCGAAAAGAACCCTAGATCGGAAGTTCCGCCACCGCAAGCCTCTATAACCACGAAAAATCAATCGAGTCCCTCTTTGGCACCCTGTTGGAGGGGGTTGCGTGAGCTCTTGAAGAGGTGGACTAGCAGATGTAGGGGATTGTAGGTGTACCGGTCCGCCCGGAGTAGAGAGAAAATGCTTCTGAAAGATTGTGTCTCGGTCATCCGTTTATCAAACACCATGTAGTGCAAGAAATCCAACAGAGGAGATCAAGTCTTTTGGGTAAAAGTGCGCAAACCTCTGCAGAGTGTACAAAGTAATCATGGTTAGCCATGTCCTCGGTTATGGACATATTGAGTATCTGGTTCGTGGATTATCATATGGATCCCATCACTCTAAATTAATTTGTTGGGTCGATAATTACTTTTAATTGGGATTGAGTTGGAGGAACCTTCTCAATGTTGTTCAACTACCATGATAGTTAAATAAAATATATTCCTTTGTTGTAGGGAAAAATTAGCTTTTCGCAAAACAATATAACCTTAGAGCCTCCACCAGCCATATATGCATGTAGTGATAGTTTTTATCTGTTCATTACTCTCCTGTGTTACATGCCAGCATATTCCATGTGCTGACCTGTTTTCGGGCTGCAACGTATCATGTTGCAGACTTTTCAGACGAGGAGTAAGGTTCGCTAGGCCGTGTCATGCCCTCAGTTATGCTGTTGGAGTTGATGGACTCACTTTATCTTCCAAGCCTTCCGCTGTTATCGTATTAGATGGCCTTAAGCCATATTTATTGTAATAAATTCTCTCTCTCGACATTCGATGTAATAAGTGTGTGATTGCCACTCTGTTATAAATCCTTCGAGTACTGTGTGTGTCAGCATTACCGATCCAGGGATGACACTGAAGCACAAAGACTTGACCGTTTGAGGTCGGGTCGCTACAGACCCGATTCAAAAACATTTTTCCATCAGGACCAACCTGAATATACTGGTCATTCTTTGGTGTTTCAACAAATTTCAATCATCCTTTATCAATGGCCGATTTAACTATTTGATGAAACATATTGCAATTCTTGAAATTATGTTTGAATGAATGATGCAACCTACAATACATTCGTCCTTGGATTGATGGCTTGATGTGGTGATCAAGAATTCTAATTTAATTATTTTTCAGTAACAACTCAAATATCTGATCACACATGCTTGAATTGGAGGTAAACCTTTTATTTTCTAGTCGGTCTTGTTGTGAGAACGGATTTGGAACTAAGCACATGAATGGTTCAAATTTGACATCTTGCTATGAATTTTCCTTCACATTCTTTTCTCGAAGACATCAGATAAGATATTATACTAGCATCAATTTCTTCAAAAGAATTTAACCTCGGCTTTAAATTTCTGGAACGAAAATAGTTAGAACACGCATGTCTCAATTGAGACCAAGTGTAATGCAAGTAAGAAATAAGAAAAGCTACCCAATTAGATGCGAACTTTAGATAAATCAATGGGGAAAGCCTTGACTACAACAGTAAGCCACTATCGATCTTTATAAATGGCACAATGGGTTAACACATATGCTCTATAGCAATTTTATTGTTAACAAGTAAATTACCCTTCTTCATTGGTCTTTGACAATTACTTATGAGAATTTTTCTAATATATGCATCAACAATAAAGTTGTGACCAAATCTGGAAACATGTAAATTACTTGCTAGACATACCTCTTCAAATATGTTCGGAGAGCATGATGGTGGTGTGACTTGAACAATATCTTGCTCCATCTTTGAATGGCTCCCCAGTGCCTTTTCATCACCCTTTTCTTGATTCCGTGCATCATTACTTTGAAGATCCTTGTGAACCGAACTTTGTTTGGCTACTTATTCTTGTCCTTGGGGCTTGTCAATCTCGGTGGCACAGAACTCATAGGGTAGGAAATAGGTCCCATTAACTTCAGAAAAATCAAGCATGGTCGTTTTTCTATGCTTGCCATGCCTTTTTCTCAATAATGCTTGCCTCCTTGGATTTGATGGACTCGGAGTATATACTACTTGATTCGGTTTTTTCAACCGAAGCACTTTCATATTCCGAATCATCCTTCTTTTCATTGATTCTACCAATAGGAAATGCTTCTTTTATTTGAGCCAATTCTTTTTCTGTTTGTTTCTGGCAGCGAGCGACAAAATTGGCTTTAAGCTTTTTCTCAATTTCAGCCCACTTCGGATATGATTGCCCCCATTGCTTTTATATTCTTTTGGCAATGACACACAGGTGTTGCCGAACCTTTGCAATTGTGCGGGGGGTCTATAATATGATGTAGTACTAGGTGAAGGCGTATGCATTGTTGTGAGACCATATTTTTGCTCACCGATTTTATCAATTGGCAAAGATTCATCTTCTTGTAAAACTCTAGCTTTTATGGCATTATAATCAGGAACTAACCCCCTATCATGCTCTTCAAGGAAAAGAACACTAATCTTGTTATTTCGGGCTATATCCCTTTCTAATGTAGCCATTTCTCATTTTGTAAGGGATTGCTCCACAATACTTTTAGATTCTTTCGGCAATGAGGTGTTGCGAAATTGTGCAATTGCGTAGAAGATGCATTATATGCTACAATATTAGATGATGGCATATACACTCCTGCAATTTTTTTTACTTATTCGCCTATGACCATGAAGGTGCGGAGCCAAATTATGGGCATCTTGAAGGAAATATGCCCTAGAGGCAATGATAAAGTTGTTATTTATATTTCCTTATATCATGATAAATGTTTATTATTCATGCTAGAATTGTATTAACCGGAAACTTAGTACATGTGTGAATACATAGACAAAATGAATGTCACTAGTATGCCTCTACTAGCTCATTAATCAAAGATGGTTAAGTTTCCTAGCCATGGAAAAGAGTTGTCATTTGATGAACGGGATCACATCATTAGAGAATGATGTGATTGAACTGACCCATCCGTTAGCTTAGCACTTTGATCGTTTAGTTTACTGCTATTGCTTTCTCCATAACTTATACATGTTCCTATGACTATTAGATTATGCAACTCCCGAATATCGGAGGAACACTTAGTGTGCTATCAAACGTCACAACGTAACTGGGTGACTATAAAGATGCTCTATAGGTGTCTCCAATGGTGTTTGTTGAGTTGGTATAGATGGAGATTAGGATTTTTCACTCCGTGTATCGGAGAGGTATCTCTGGGCCCTCTCGGTAATGCACATCACTATAAGACTTGCAAGCAGTGTGACTAATGAGTTACTTACGGGATGTTGCATTATGGAACGAGTAAAGAAACTTTCCAGTAACGAGATTGAACTAGGTATTGAGATATCGACGATCGAATCTCGGGCAAGTAACATACCGATGACAAAGGGAACAACGTATGTTGTTATGCGGTTTGACCGATAAAGATCTTCGTAGAATATGTAGGAACCAATATGAGCATCCAGGTTCCGCTATTGGTTATTGACCAGAGATGAGTCTCGGTCATGTCTACATAGTTCTCAAACTCGTAGCGTCCGCACGCTTAACGTTTGGTGACGATCAATATTATGAGTTTATGTGTTTTGATGTACCGAAGGTAGTTCGGAGTCCTGGATGTGATCATGGACATGACGAGGAGTCTCGAAATGGTAGAGACATAAAGATTGATATATTGGAAGGCTATGTTTGGACACCGGAATGGTTCCGGATAAGTCCGGGCATTTTCCGGAGTACCGGGAGGTTACCGGAACCCCCCCGGGGACTCAATGGGCCTTAATGGGCCCTACTAGAGAAAGAGGGCAGCATGCAAGTGGTGGGGGCGCCCCTAGGCCCAAACCGAATTGGTTTAGGGTTTGGGGGGCCGCCCCCCCTTTCCTTCTCCTCTCCTCCTCCTTCCTCCTTCTCCTAGTATGAATAGGAAGGGGGGGGGGCAAACCTACTTGGAGTAGGATCGCACCCCCTTGGGCGCGCCTCCTCCTAGGCCGGCCCTCTCCTCCTCCCCCCTTTATATACGGGGGAGGGGGCACCCCATAGACACACAAGTTGATTGTTTAGCCATGTGTGGTGCCCCCCTCCAGAGATTTTCACCTCGGTCACATCGTTGTAGAGCTTAGGTGAAGCCCTGCGTCGGTAACTTCATCATCACTGTCATCATGCCGTCGTGCTGACAAAACTGTCCCTCGACCTCTGTTGGATCTAGAGTTCGTGGGACATCACCAACCTGAACGCGTGCAGATCGCGGAGGTGCCGTACCATCGGTGCTAGGATCAGTCGGATCGTGAAGACGTACGACTACATCAACCGTGTTGTCATAACGCTTCCGCTTACGGTCTACAAGGGTACGTGGACAACACTCTCCCTTCTTGTTGCTATGCATCACCTAGATGGATCTTGCGTGTGCGTAGGAAATTTATTGAAATTACTGCGTTCCCCAACAGTGACATCCGAGCCAGGTCTATGCGTAGATGTTATATGCATGAGTAGAACACAAAAGAGTTGTGGGAGTGGGTATATACATATTGCTTGCCGTCACTAGTTGATTCTTGATTCAGCGGTATTGTTGGATGAAGCGGCTCAGACCGACATTACGCGTACGCTTACGCGAGACTGGTTCTACCGACGTGGTTCGCACACAGGTGGCTAGTGGGTGTCAGTTTCTCCAACTTCAGTTGAATCGGATTCAATGAATAGGGTTCTTTCTGAAGATAAAAAAGCAATCACTATACCGCATTGTGGTTTTTTGATGCGTAGGTAAGAACGGTTGTTGCTCAGCCCGTAGCAGCCACGTAAAACTTGCAACAACAATGTAGAGGACGTCTAGCTTGTTTTTGCAGGGCATGTTGTGATGTGATATGGTCAAGACATGATGCTAAATTTTATTGTATGAGATGATCATGTTTTATAACAGAGTTATCGGCAACTGGAAGGGGCCATATGGTTGTCGCTTTATTGTATGAAATGCAATCGCCATGCAATTGCTTTACTTTATCACTAAGCAGTAGCGATAGTCGTAGAAGTAATAGTTGGCGAGACGACAACGATGCTTCGATGGAGATCAACGCGTCAAGCCGGTGACGATGGTGATCATGATAGTGCTTTGGAGATGGAGATCAAAGGCACAAGATGATGATGGCCATATCATATCACTTATATTGATTGCATGTGATGTTTATCCTTTATGCATCTTATTTTGCTTAGTTCGACGGTAGCATTATAAGATGATCTATCGCTAAATTTCAAAGTATAAGTGTTCTCCCTGAGTATGCACCATTGCTACAGTTCGTCGTGCCGAGACACCACGTGATGATCGGGTGTGATAAGATGTACATTCACATACAACGGGTGCAAGCCAGTTTTGCACACGCAAAATACTCGGGTTAAACTTGGCGAGCCTAGCATATGCAGATATGGCATCGGAACACTGAGACCAAAAGCTCGAGCGTGAATCATATAGTAGATATGATCAACACAGTGATGTTCACCATTGAAAACTACTCCATCTCACGTGATGATCGGACATGGTTTAGTTGATATGGATCACGTGATCACTTAGATGATTAGAGGGATGTCTATCTAAGTGGTAGTTCTTAAGTAATATGATTAATTGAACTTTAATTTGTCATGAACTTAATACCTGATAGTAATTTGCATGTCCATGTTGTTCTAGATAGATGGCCCGTGCTATTGTTCCATTGAATTTTAATGCGTTCCTAGAGAAAGCTAAGTTGAAAGATGGTGGTAGCAATTACACGGACTGGGTCCGTAACTTGAGGATTATCCTCATTGTTGCACAGAAGAATTACATCCTGGAAGCACCGCTAGGTGACAAACCCGCAGCAGGAGCAACACCAGATGTTATGAACGTCTGGCAGAGTAAAGCTGATGACTACTCGATAGTTCAGTGTGCCATGCTTTACATCTTAGAACCGGGACTTCAACGACGTTTTGAGAGTCACAGAGCATATGAGATGTTCCAGGAGTTGAAGTTAATATTTCAAGAAAATGCCCAGATTGACAGATATGAAGTCTCCAATAAGTTCTACAACTGTAAAATGGAGGAGAATAGTTCTGTCAGTGAACATATACTCAGAATGTCTGGGTACCACAACCACTTGACTCAGCCGGGAGTTAATCTTCCTGATGATAGTGTCATTGACAGAGTTTTTCAATCACTGCCACCAAGCTACAAGAGCTTCGTGATGAACTATAATATGTAAGGGATGGATAAGAAAATTCCCGAGATCTTCGCAATGCTAAAGGTTGCGGAGGTAGAAATCAAGAAGGAGCATCAAGTATTGGTGGTCAACAAGACCACTAGTTTCAAGAAAAAAGGTTAAGGTAAGAAGGGGAACTTCAATAAGAACGACAAACAAGTTGCTGCTCAAGTGAAGACCTAGTGCTTCTACTGCAAAGGGACTGGTCACTGGAAGTGGAACTGCCCCAAGTATTTGGCGGAGAAGAAGGATGGCAAAGTGAAAGTATATTTTATGTACATGTTATTGATGTGTACCTTACTAATGCTCGCAGTAGCGCCTCGGTATTTGATACTGGTTTTGTTGTTAATATTTGCAACTCGAAACAAGGGCTATGGATTAAGCGAAGATTGGCTAAGGACGAGGTGACGATGCGCGTGGGAAATGCTTCCAAAGTCGATGTGATCGCCGTCGGCACGCTACCTCTACATCTACCTTTGGGATTAGTTTTAGACCTAAATAATTGTTATTTGGTGCCAGTGTTGAGCATCAACATTATATATGGATCTTGTTTGATGTGAGACGGTTATTCATTTAAATCAGAGAATAATGATTGTTCTATTTATATGAGTAATATCTTTTTTGGTCACGCACCCTTGATGAGTGGTCTATTTTTTCTAAATCTTGATAGTAGTGATACACATGTTCATAGTATTGAAGCTAAACGATATAAGTTTAATAATGATAGTGCAACTTATTTGTGGCACTGCCGTTTAGGTCATATTGGTGTAAAGCGCATGAAGAAACTCCATGCTGATGGGCTTTTGGAATCACTTGATTATGAATCACTTGATGCTTGCGAATCATGCCTCATGGGCAAGATGACTAAGACTCCGTTCTCCGGAACAATGGAGCGAGAAACAGACTTGCTGGAAATAATACATACTGATGTATGCGGTCCGATGAGTGTTGATGCTCACGGCGGGTATCGTTATTTTCTTACCTTCACAGATGATTTGAGCAGATATGTGTATATCTACTTGATGAAACATAAGTCTGAAACATTTGAAAAGTTCAATGAATTTCAGAGTGAAGTAGAAAATCATCGTAACAAGAAAATCAAGTTTCTACGATCTGATCGTGGAGGTGAATATTTGAGTTATGAGTTTGGTCTTCATTCGAAACAATGCAGAATAGTTTCGCAACTCGCGCCACCTGGAGCACCACAGCGTAATGGTGTGTCCGAATGTCGTAACCGCACTTTATTAGATATGGTGCGATCTATGATGCCTCTTACTGATTTACCGCTATCATTTTGGGGTAATGCTTTAGAGACGGCTGCATTCACGTTAAATAGGGCACCATCGAAATCCATTGAGACGACACCTTATGAACTGTGGTTTGGCAAGAAACCCAAGTTGTCGTTTTTTAAAGTCTGGGGCTGCGATGCTTATGTGGAAAAGTTTCAACCTGATAAGCTCGAACCCAAATCAGAGAAATGTGTCTTCATAGGATACCCAAAGGAGACTGTTGGGTACACCTTCTATCACAGATCTGAAGGCAAGATATTCGTTGCTAAGAATGGATCCTTCCCAGAGAAGGAGTTTCTCGCGAAAGAAGTGAGTGGGAGGAAAGTAGAACTTGATGAGGTAACTGTACCTGCTCCCTTATTGGAAAGTAGTTCATCACAGAAATCAGTTCCAATGATTCCTACACTAGTAAGTGAGGAAGCTAATGATGATGATCAAGAAACTTTTGATCAAGTTACTACCGAACCTTGTAGGTCAACCAGAGTGAGATCCGCACCAGAGTGGTACGGTAATCCTGTTCTGGAGGTCATGTTACTTGACCATGATGAACCTACAGACTATGAGGAAGCGATGATGAGCCCAAATTCCACAAAATGGCTTGAGTCCATGAAATCTGAGATGGCATCCATGTATGCGAACAAAGTGTGGACTTTGGTTGACTTGCCCGATGATCGGCAAGCCATAGAGAATAAATGGATCTTCAAGAAGAAGACTGACGCTGACGGTAATGTTACCGTCTACAAAGCTCGACTTGTTGCAAAAGGTTTTCGACAAGTTCAAGGAGTTGACTACGATGAGACCTTCTCACCTGTAGCGATGCTTAAGTCTGTCCGAATCATGTTAGCAATTGTCACATTTTATGATTATGAAATTTGGCAAATGGATGTTAAAACTGCATTCCTTAATGGATATCTTAAAGAAGTCTTGTATATGATACAACTAGAAGGTTTTTTCGATCCAAAAGGTGCTAACAAAGTGTGCAAGCTCCAGCGATCCATTTATGGACTGGTGCAAGCCTCTCGGAGTTGGAATATATGCCTTGATAGTGTGATCAAAGAATATGGTTTTATACAGACTTTTGGAGAAGCATGTATTTACAATAAAGTGAGTGGGAGCTCTGTAGCATTTCTGATATTATATGTGGATGACATATTGCTGATTGGAAATGATACTAAATTTCTGAATAGCATAAAAGGATACTTGAAAAAGAATTTTTCAATGAAAGACCTCGGTGAAGCTTCTTATATATTGAGCATCAAGATCTATAGAGATAGATCAAGACGCTTAATTGGACTTTCACAAAGCACATACCTTGATAAAGTTTTGAAGAAGTTCAAAAGGATCAAGCAAAGAAAGGGTTCTTGCCTGTGTTACAAGGTGTGAAGTTGAGTCAGACTCAATGCCCGACCACTGCAGAAGATAGAGAGAAAATGAATGTCATTCCCTATGCTTCAGCCGTTGGTTCTATCATGTATGCAATACTGTGTACCAGACCTGATGTGTGCCTTGCTATTAGTTTAGCAAGGAGGTACCAAAGTAATCCAGGAGTGGATCACTGGACAAACAGTCAAGAACATCCTGAAATACCTAAAAAAGACTAGGGATATGTGAGGGAGTCCTGTATTTAGGGGGTGTCCGGATGGCCGGACTATACCTTCAGCCGGACTCCTGGACTATGAAGATACAAGATTGAAGACTTCGTCCTGTGTCCGGAAGGGACTTTCCTTGGCGTGGAAGGCAAGCTTGGTGATACAGATATGCAGATCTCCTACCATTGTAACCGACTTTGTGTAACCCTAACCCTCTCCGGTGTCTATATAAACCGGAGGGTTTTAGTCCGTAGGACAACATATAGAACAACAATCATACCATAGGCTAGTTTCTAGGGTTTAGCCTCTGCGATCTCGTGGTAGATCTACTCTTGTACTACCCATATCATCAATATTAATCAAGCAGGACATTAGGGTTTTACCTCCATCGAGAGGGCCCAAACCTGGGTAAAACTTCGTGTCCCTTGCCTCCTGTTTACCATCCGGCCTAGACGCACAGTTCGGGACCCCCTACCGAGATCCGCCGGTTTTGACACCGACATTGGTGCTTTCATTGAGAGTTCCTTTGTGTCGTCGCCGTCAGGCTTGATGGCTCCTATGATCATCAATGGCGATGCAGTCCAGGGTGAGACCTTCCTCCCCGGACAGATCTTCGTCTTTGGCGATTCGCACTGCGGGCCAATTCACTTGGCCATCTGGAGCAGATCGAAAGCTATGCCCCTGGCCGTCAGGTCAGATTTGGAAGTTTAAACTACACGGCTGACATCCGCGGGGACTTGATCTTCGACGGATTCGAGCCACTGCCGAGCGCGCCGCACTGTCACGACGAGCATGATCTAGCTCTGCCGCAACAGTGCCCTGGAGGCCGCACCCGCATCGGCTTCGACCCTTAATTCGGAGCCAACTGCGCCGATCGAGGATGGGTGGTTGGACGCCGCCTCGGGGGCTGCGATCCCAACGGCGATCGAGCCGAACACCAGCCCCGCACTCTGCGAGACTCGTGACTCCAAGGAGCCGGACTCCTCTCCGGACTCCGAACCCTCCGCGCCCCTGCCGATCGAATCCGATTGGGCGCCGATCATGGAGTTTACTGCCGCGGACATCTTTCAGCACTCGCCTTTCGGCGATATTCTGAAGACACTGAAGTCTCTCTCTTTATCAGGAGAGCCCTGGCCGGACTACGGTCAGCAAGGTTGGGATTCGGACGATGAAGAAATTCAAAGCCCACCCACCACCCACTTTGTAGCCACTGTCGACGACTTAACCGACATGCTCGACTTCGACTCTGAAGACATCGACGGTATGGACGCCGATGAAGGAGACGATGAAGAACCAGCGCCTATCAGGCCCTGGAAAGCCACCTCGTCATATGACATATACATGGTGGACACCCCAAAAGAAGGAGATGGCGATGGAACAGCGGAGGATGACCCCTCCAAGAAACAGCCTAAGCGCCGGCGTCAGCGGCGCCGCTCAAAATCCCGCCAAAACAAATACGGTGATTCCAGCACGGGAGATAATAATACTCCAGAAAGTGCCGAAGAAAACCCCCTCCAGCAAGATTTAGCACAGGAGGATGGAGAAACCAGCCCTCATGAGAGAGCGGCAGACAGAGAGGTCGAGGACGATAATTATATGCCTCCCTCCGAAGACGAGGCAAGCCTCGACGACGACGAATTCGTCGTGGCCAGAGGATCCCGGTCGAGCAAGAGCTTTTTCAACGCAGGCTTATGGCCACGGAAAGAAGCCTCAAGAAAAAACAGCAACAGCTTAGAGCTGATCAAGATTTGCTAGTCGACAGATGGACTGAAGTCCTTGCGGCCGAAGAGCATAAACTCGAACGCCCCTCCAAGAGCTACCCAAAGCGCAGGTTGCTAACCCCGATTAGAGGAGGAAGCACTTGATGCGGCCGACCGGCCACCTCGTGGCCGTGACAGAGAGGCCTCTCGGCCCTCCACTCAAGCCACACCCCGTACCAAGGCACGGGAATATGCGCCGGACTTATGAGATATGTTGGAGGACAAGGCAAGGCAAACAAGATCGATCTACGGATCGCATGGGAGCCCCGCGGCTCGAGACGGTAACCGTAACGCCGGCCACAAATTCGGCAGGGCCGAACACAGTAGACAAAGCTCATTGGAGCTAGGTCGTGATATAGCCCAGTATAGAGGCGCCGCACACCCACTATGCTTCACAGACGAAATAATGGATCATCAAATCCCCGAGGGTTTCAAACCCGTAAATATCGAATCATATGATGGCACAACAGATCCTGCGGTATGGATCGAGGATTATCTCCTTCGTATCCACATGGCCCGCGGCGATGATTTCCACGCCATCAAATACCTCCCACTCAAGCTTAAAGGACCAGCTCGGCATTGGCTTAACAACTTGCCAACAGGATCAATCAGTTGTTGGGAGGACCTGGAAGCCGCATTCCTCGACAATTTCCAGGGCACTTATGTGAGACCCCCAGAAGCCGATGACCTAAGTCACGTAATCCAGCAGCCAGAGGAATCGGCCAGGCAATTCTGGACACGGTTCCTAACAAAGAAAAATCAAACAGTCGACTGTCCAGACGCTAAGGCCCTAGCAGCCTTCAAGCACAATATCCATGACGAGTGGCTTGCCCGGCACCTTGGACAGGAAAAGCCGAAGTCTATGGCAGCACCCACGACACTCATGACCCGCTTTTGCGCGGGAGAAGACAGCTGGCTTGCTCGTAGCAACAATATGACCAAGAACCCTGGTAATTCGGATACCAGGGACAGTAGTGGCAGGTCGCGTTGCAACAAGCAGAAGCGCCGCATTAACGGCGATAATGACGAGGATACGGCAGTTAATGTCGGATTCAGAGGCTCTAAATTCGGTCAGCGGAAAAAGCCATTCAAAAGGAATCCTAGGGGCCCGTCCAGTTTGGACCGAATACTCGACCGGTTGTGCCAGATACATGGCACCCCCGAAAAGCCGGCCAATCACACCAACAGGGATTGTTGGGTGTTCAAGCAGGCAAGCAAGTTAAGCGCTGACAATGAAGACAAGGGGCTGCATAGTGATGACGACGAGGAGCCCTGGCCGCCGAACAATAGTGGACAGAAGGGTTTTCCCCCACAAGTGCGGACGGTGAACATGATATACGCAACCCATGTCTCCAAAAGGGAGCGGAAGCGTGCGTTAAGGGACGTATATGCGGTAGAGCCAGTCGCCCCAAAGTTCAACCCATGGTCCACCTGCCCGATCACCTTTGATCGAAGGGACCATCCCACTAGCATCCGTCATGGCGGATTCGCTGCATTGGTTCTAGACCCAATTATTGACGGATTTCATCTCACTGGAGTCCTTATGGACGGCGGCAGCAGCTTGAACCTGCTTTACCAGGATACAGTGCGGAAAATGGGCATAGATCCCTCGAGGATTAAGCCCACCAAAACGACCTTTAAAGGCGTAATACCAGGTGTAGAGGCCAACTGTACAGGGTCAGTCACACTTGAAGTGGTCTTCGGATCTCCGGAAAATTTCTGAAACGAGGAGTTAATCTTCGACATAGTCCCATTCCGCAGTGGCTATCACGCACTGCTCGGGCGAACCGCATTCGCCAAGTTCAATGCGGTACCGCACTACACATACCTTAAGCTCAAGATGCCAGGCCCTCGAGGAGTAATTACGGTCAATGGAAACACCGAACGCTCCCTCCGAACGGAGGAGCGCACGGCGGCCCTTGCAGCGGAAGTACAAAGCAGCCTCTCTAGGCAGTTCTCCAGTCCGGCCATTAAACGATCGGACATTGTCAAGCGCGCCCAGAGTAACCTACAACAAGACCGCCTGGCATGATCCGAGAAGGCGTAGCAATGCGGCCCCAACCCCAGCCCTCGCAAAAATGAGACACTAGTACTTCGCGTACATAACTACGCTCTAGAAATACCATGGGTATAGGGGGAGGGGCACCATCACGGCATGCCCAAAACACGGCTTAAACCGCACCAGGGGCTGCCGATTTTTTAATTTTCTCTTAATTTCAGGACTCCACTCTTCGGAAGGCCTATTCGGCAGTTCAATTGCCGCACAAACGATGCAAGAACCAGGGAAGCAGACATGCCACGCCGCATTACGGAACTCCCAGGTGGTCTCTATCACAAGCAATATACCTGTTTCGCATACTATTCCGCAGCTTGCCCCTGGAACGGACATGTTACATAGTCCAACCTTTTGCTTATCACATTATTTGTATCGTTCTGCTTTGATCGCAACCCTCTTTAATAAACAGTGCATAGCTTTTGTCTATTTTTGCATTACTCTTATATATATATGTTCCTTAACGACATATTGCACCCGTACACTTTGGTACGGCCTAAATACGCTAGGGGCTTTAGTACCCCTCAATATGGTGTGAGAAGTCCGAACACTTTAACAAGTGCGGCACCCCGAACTTATAGCATTATATGCATCGGCTCCGAATCATGTCTTGGGTCAATAGTTGGGTTTGCCCGGCTCCTATGTTTTGGTGCCTTACGTTTCGCTATATCGGCTAAGGTAGCACTAGGAGAACCACTACAATTGTGCCCCAGTTGAGCTGGGTCGAGCACCTCAGTGGAGAAAGCTAAAACTGACTGTCATGATGAAGCGAGAGCTGGTCGCTGTTCGAGAGGTTTTTCGAGTCCCTAAAGACTTATGCCGCTTAGAGCGAGGAGCCGGCTCTGTCCGGCCAAGGCGTGGATAGCGCCCCGAACTCGGTCTTCCGAATACCAGGGGCTTCGCCGAAATTTAAAATTATAGAATTCTATGGCTAAGTGAGAGTGTTCACGCCTTATAGTCCGATTGCCTTGTTCGTTGGGCTGAGCGCCTCCCTCGAAGGACCCAAACATGGGAAAAAGAGCGCTCAGGTTTATCCCTGAACACCCCAGCACTAGCGGCACGGGGGCAGAAGCCGACGACTTGCCATCTCTCAGAATTGATAAACAGCCGCACATAAGGTAATATTTTAAATTCCAACAGCACTGCTTAGCGCATATGAACAAGTTTTCAGCGCACAGGACAAAACGAGCAAGTTTCACTCAAAAATTACATCCCTAGAACATTCATCCGCCACAAGGCAGGCACCCTTCAAAACATCCTTATAATAATTCTCGGGCTTGCGATGCTCTTTCCCCGGTGGTGGCCCGTCCTTCACAAGATTCTCAGCATCCAGCTTGCCCCAGCGCACCTTAGCACGGGCAAGGGCCCTACGGGCACCTTCAATGCAGACGGAGCGCCTGATGACTTCGAGCATTGGACAGGCCTCCACCAGCCGTTGCACCAGCCCGAAATAGCTCCCAGGCAGAGCCCCTCCAGGCCACAGCCGAACTATGAGGCCCTTCATGGCCTGTTCGGCCGCCTTGTGGAGCTCGACCAGTTGCTTCAGCTGGTCGCTCAGGGGCACGGGGTGTCTGGCCTCAGCATACTGAGACCAGAACACCTTCTCTGTCGAGCTACCCTCCTCGGGCTCGATAGAATGCGGCGGCATCGGACACACTCCAGGGAAGATCTGCGAACGCTCCTAGAGAGCTCCGGATTCGGGTAAGTAACAAGTAACTCACGTTTATGTGTTTGCTTCGCATAAAGAATGACTTACCCGCCGCTATCTTCTTCACCTCATCCAACTCCTGGAGGGTCTTCTGGGATTCGGCCTTGGCAGACTTGGCATTTTCAATAGCCACCGCGAGCTCGGACGCTCGCGTCTTTGAGTCAAGCTCCAAACTCTCATGTTTTTCCATGAGAGCCTGGAGCTCTTGCCGTACCTTGGCCTCATACTTCTCCCACTCAGTGCGCTCCATGGCCGCCCTCTTCTCGGCCTCGACCAACGCTTTCTTAAGGGTCGCCACCTCAGACGTGGCCCCTACAATAGCCACGATAATCCTGTCATTTTTTTTGCAATTGTACCTTTTTATATATATTTAAACAAGGTATTTCTTACCTTCATTGTCCTCGAGCTGCTTCTTGGCATGCCCGAGCTCTTGCTCGGACCGCTCGAGGTTCTGCTTTAGCGTGTCCACTTCCGCAGTCAGTGCGGCAGACGCAAGCAGAGAAGCCTGCATACGCATATTGACTCCTTTTTGTTAGACTCATGTGAATTTTATTTGATCCTCTATTCGGCTTTTCTTCCCGAACGCCAAACAGAGCATCAGGGGCTACTGTCTATGCGGTAATATTATTTACACATTCTTTACTTACCTCAAAGCCTGTTAAAAGGCTAGTACAAGCTTCAGTCAGTCCGCTCTTGGCGGACTGAACCCTCTGGAGCACCGCACTCATAATGGTGCGGTGCTCCTCGTCGATGGAGGCGCCTTGGAGCGCCTCCAATAGATTGTCCGGCGCCTCCGGTTGGACGGGGGTCACCGGCACGGTGGGCTTGCTCCTCTTGGAAGGAGGACCCCCGCCGGACTCTGGAACCTTTGAAGGTTCTGGAGCGGTGTCCGGCCTAGAGCCGGACTTGGAGCCCTGGGGGGTTTCATCCCCTTTACTCCCGGAGTCCGGGAGGTCGCCTTGCGGCGCCTCCAGGACCACCTCCTCTCGGCTTGGAACCTGTTGGGACAACACTTCGGTGTCGTCCGTAGGGCGGGGGGAGGAAGCCGTCGGAAGCGAGTTCACATCCGACGAGTCCAGTGAGCCGCTCGACGACGCGTCGAGCCGGTCTTTGGGTGAGCTGCATAAACATATTCGACATAAGGGAAAGCTATGCAATAAATGAATACTATGAATTACTCTGGTATCCGGATACTTACGATTTTGCCAGGGGCTTGGCCCTGGGCGGCCACTCCTCTCCGCCGTCGTCGGCGTCGGTAGAGTAGTCCGGAGGAAGGGTTTTCCCCTTCTTGGACCCTCCGGCCTCCCCAGAGAGGGCGGCCTTCCTTTTCTTCTCTCCTCCCGCTGGAGGGGGAGAGGCCTCTTCTTCTTCCTCCTCGTCTTCACGGGAGGAATGCGCCTCGGAACCGTCGGATGATTGATCCGACACCTCCTGGCGCCGGGCACTCTTTCAAGTCCCCGTGGCCTTTTTCGCGGCCTTCTTCTCCGGCACCACATAGGGTGCCGGAACCAGCAGCTTCGCCAAGCGAGCGTCCGCTGGGCCTTCGGGCAAAGGAGCCGGACAGTTGATCTGTCCGAACGTCACCTGCCAATCCTATCAAAGGTAAGGGATCTTAGATCCCGCATGGAGTCAAACTATGAAAAACTGATACCCTGTAAAAGGAAAAAAAACAGCTTACCGCATGAGCGTGACGCTACATACTGAATCCACGATCCTCGGTAGTGGATGCGGGGGCCTCGGCGCCCTTGAAAAGCACCTTCCAGGCATCTTCGTACATCGTGTCGAAGAGCCTGCTCAGAGTTTGGTGCCGTGCCGGGTCGAACTCCCACAGGTTGAAAGCCCGTTGTTGACATGGGAGGATCAGGCGGATGAGCATAACCTGGACTACGTTGACAAGTTTGAGCTTCTTGTCCACCAGGGTTTGGACGCATGTTTGGAGTCCGGTCAGCTCTCCTTTTTTACCCCACGACAGGCCCGTCTCCTTCCAGGAGGTGAGCCGCGTAGGGGGTCCGGATCGAAACTCGGGGGCTGCGACCCATTCGGGGTCGCGCGGCTCGGTGATGTAAAACCACCCCGATTGCCACCCCTTCAGGGTCTCCACAAAGGAGCCCTCGAGCCATAAGACGTTGCCATCTTGCCCACCATGGCGCCTCCGCACTCCGCCTGGTTGCCGCGCACCACCTTCGGCTTGACATTGAAAGTCTTGAGCCATAGGCCGAAATGGGGGCGGATGCGGAGGAAAGCCTCGCACACGACGATAAACGCCGAGATGTTGAGGACAAAGTTCGGGGCAGATCATGGAAATCCAGGCCATAGTAGAACATGAGCCCCCGACAAATGGGTGAAGAGGGAAGCCCTGTCCGCGGAGGAAATGGGGGAGGAACACCACCCTCTCATGGGTCCTAGGGGTGGGGATGAGCTGCCCCTTTTCGGGAAGCCGGTACGCAATGTCGTTAGACAAGTATCCGGCCTTCCTCAGGTTTTTTGATGTGTCCCTCCGTGATGGAGGAGACCATCCACTTGCCTCCCGCTCCGGACATGGCTGGAGAAGGTTGAGGTGGGGAGTGCGGACTTGGGCGCTGGAGCTCGAGTGCGCGAGAATGGATAAGCAAGGAGGAAGAAGGCGTAGGTGAAAAGGTGGATCCTTATCCCCTTATATGGGTGGACGCAACTACATGTCCCCACCAGCCTGGTAAAACTCGCTTATCTCCAAGCGCCGTAATCAATGGCGTGGTTGGGTTACCCACTCCCGTATTGATGAGAATCCCGAAATAAGGGGACACGATCTCTGCTTTAACAAGACGTGCCAAGGAAACCGCCTCGCATGACGCGCTGAGGTGGGATAATGAAACGACTCGGATAAAGGCTTGCGTGGTGTGTCACACTACGGAATACGTCAGCAGATTAGATTTGTGTAAATATTATTCTCTCTATGGCAATATGTGGAAACTTATTTTGCAGAGCCGGACACTATCTTTGTGTTCAAAATCTTCTATGAAGTACTTGGAGGAGGAACCCGCCTTGCAATGCCGAAGACAATCTGCGCGCGGACTCGTCGTCATTGAAGCCTGGTTCAGGGGCTACTGAGGGAGTCCTGGATTAGGGGGTGTCCGGATAGGCCGGACTATACCTTCAGCCGGACTCCTGGACTATGAAGATACAAGATTGAAGACTTCGTCCCGTGTCCGGAAGGGACTTTCCTTGGCGTGGAAGGCAAGCTTGGCGATACGGATATGCAGATCTCCTACCATTGTAACCGACTTTGTGTAACCCTAACCCTCTCCGGTGTTCTATATAAATCGGAGGGTTTTAGTCCGTAGGACAACATACAGAACAACAATCATACCATAGGCTAGCTTCTAGGGTTTAGCCTCTCCGATCTCGTGGTAGATCTACTCTTGTACTACCCATATCATCAATATTAATCAAGCAGGACGTAGGGTTTTACCTCCATCGAGAGGGCCCGAACCTAGGTAAAACTTCGTGTCCCTTGCCTCCTGTTACCATCCGGCCTAGACGCACAGTTCGGGACCCCCTACCCGAGATCCGCCGGTTTTGACACCGACAATACGTTTCTCATTTATGGAGGTGACAAAGAGCTCGTCGTAAATGGTTACGTCGATGCAAGCTTTGACACTGAGCCAGATGACTTTAAGTCAAAGTCACAAACCGGATACATATTTATTGAATGGTGGAGCTGTCAGTTGGTGTAGTTCTAAGCAAAGCGTCGTGGCAGGATCTACGTGTGAATCGGAGTACATAGCTGCTTCAGAAGCAGCAAATGAAGGAGTCTGGATGAAGGAGTTCATATCTGATCTAGGTGTCATACCAAGTGCATCGGGTCCAATGAAAATCTTTTGTGACAATACTGGTGCAATTCCCTTGGCAAAGGAAACCAAATTTCACAAGAGAACTAAGCACATCAAGAGACGCTTCAATTCCATCAGCGACCAAGTCAAGGAGGGAGACATAGATATTTGCAAGATAAATACAGATCTGAATGTTGTAGACCCATTGACTAAGCCTCTCTCACGAGCAAAACATGATCAGCACCAAGACTCCATGGGTGTTAGAATCATTACTATGTAATCTTGATTATTGACTCTAGTGCAAGTGGGAGACTGAAGGAAATATGCCCTCGAGGTAATAATAAAGTTTTTATTTATATTTCCTTATATCGTGATAAATGTTTATTATTCATGCTAGAATTGTATTAACCAGAAACTTAGTACATGTGTGAATACATAGACAAAATAAATGTCAGTAGTATGCCTCTACTAGCTCGTTAATCAAAGATGGTTAAGTTTCCTAGCCATGGACAAGAGTTGTCATTTGATGAGTGGGATCACATCATTAGAGAATGATGTGACTTTGACCCATCCGTTATCTTAGCACTTTGACCGTTTGGTTTACTGCTATTGCTTTCTCCATAACTTATAAATGTTCCTATGACTATGAGATTATGGAACTCCCGAATACCGGAGGAACACTTAGTGTGCTATCAAACGTCACAACGTAACTGGGTGACTATAAACATGCTCTATAGGTGTCTCCGATGGTGTTTGTTGAGTTGGCATAGATCGAGATTAGGATTTGTCACTCCGTGTATCGGAGAGGTATCTCTGGGCCCTCTCGGTAATGCACATCACTATAAGCCTTGCAAGCAATGTGATTAATGAGTTAGTTACGGGATGTTGCATGATGGAACGAGTTAAGAGACTTGCCGGTAATGAGATTGAACTAGGTATTTAGATACCGGCGATCGAATCTCGGGCAAGTAACATACCGATGACAAAGGGAACAACATATGTCGTTATGCGGTTTGACCGATAAAGATCTTCGTAGAATATGTAGGAACAAATATGAGCGTCCAGGTTCCGCTATTGGTTATTGACCAGAGATGAGTCTCGGTCATGTCTACATAGTTCTCGAACCTGTAGGGTCCGCACGCTTAACGTTCGGTTACGATCGGTATTATGAGTTTATGTGTTTTGATGTACCGAAGTTAGTTCGGAGTTCTGGATGTGATCACGGACATGACAAGGAGTTTCGAAATGGTCGAGACATAAAGATTGATATATTGGAAGGCTATGTTTGGACACCGGAATGGTTCAGGATAAGTTCGGGCATTTTTCCAGAGTACCGGGAGGTTACCGGAACCCCCCGGGGAGTCAATGGGCCTTAATGGGCCCTAGTGGAGAAAGAGGGCCGCAAGCAAGTGGTGGGGCGCGCCCCCTAGGCCCAAACCGAATTGGTGTAGGGTTTGGGCCCCCCCCATTCCTTATCCTCTCCTCCTCCTTCCTCCTTCTCCTAGTATGAATAGGAAGGGGGGGGGGCAAACCTACTTGGAGTAGGATCGCACCCCCTTGGGCGCGCCTCCTCCTAGGCCGGCCCTCTCCTCCTCCCCCCTTTATATACAGGGGAGGGGTGTTGGGTTCTATGGTAGGGTGCATCGACTACAAATTAAAATTCCTACGTGCAGAACAACCAAGAACATGCTACGGGAGATGGATCACAGTTCATTACCACTAGACGCGCAGTGCCGTGCAGCGGAAGAAGAGTTGGGGTAGCGCGTCCACGTGGATCGTCTCCTCCTCGTCCGATCTCCCTCGTATAGCCGGTCGTCGGTTGCCATGTACAGGTTCGCCGGAGCGGCGCAAGTGCACCACCTCTAACGATATCCGCGCGTGTAGGAGGAACATCGTGCGGCGGACTGCTAGGTCTGATCACACAACCGGCGGCGAGTGGAGGTGTCTATTCGCAACACATGCAAACCCTAGTGACAGCGCCGGAGTGATCAACCGCGTGAGTGTGCGGCACCTCCACTTTATATAGGAGTCCGTCGTGGGCTCAACACTTGGGCCTCACACGGATCCTAAAGCCCATAAGTCTTCTTGGCCACAATCCAAATACAGCTCGGATCACATCCGACCAGTGTCCTCGGATCCGACCTCGTAGGTTCCTTCCCTTAAGCGCACGACCCCTTAGGTTCAAGCCGGCTTGGTCGTAGTTCGGATCACCTCCGGACTACATGGTTGGTAGCGGCCCCTAGCAAGGCATGCCAAACACCAAGCAGACTATGAAGCTGGTTAGGTGAACCTGTACATCATACTTCCATTCCTTTTGCCACACGATATATGTTGTCGGGCTCAAGGCGAGTCTGTCATCCTTGTGCTAGCCCGACGTCTTTCTCGTTCCAGTGATGCTGACCACAAACCGAATTATCTCATAATCCTTGTCGCATGGCCATGCTTATCCTGGTCGGATCACACGAGGGGCCCAGAGTATATCTCTCCTGATTGGAGGGGCAAATCCCATTTTGCTCGACCACGTCTCGCAGCATGGTTCTGGACAAACCCGAAACCTACCTTTATAACTACCCAGTTACGGAGTAGCGTTTGGTCGGCCCAAAGCAAGTCTGTCACCACCCCGAGTACATGTGTCAGCTCAGGTCTTAGGACATAGAACATATGTTGTACTAGAGACTCACAGATGACATATCGCTGCGTCTCATAGTTGGGTCTGTCCAACTCAGACCTTATCTCGACTCGGATCTGACTATGTTGAATCCGACCAGATCCTTCCAAGTCCATATTATCCGGTTAGCTTCCAATGCTCCATGGCTAGTGAGCAGTGGCGGAGCCAGGATTCGAGTATAGGGGGGCCGAGTATGTATATTGATCTAATCTCGTT